>NC_092783.1:24607876-24647876 GCF_047496795.1 Chiloscyllium punctatum
TGTTTGACCGGCTGCGCTTTTCCAGCAACACACTCTCGGCCCTGATCTCCAGCATCTGCAGTCCTCACTTTCTCCTGGTTCTTCAGGCTAAAGGGTTGAACTTTTTGTTAGTCAAGTGTGTGGTGAAGATGAGAGTGGTCAGACCTTCACCATTCACCATTCGATATCCCTCTGGGAAATCTGCTCCCAGCAGCTTTTCTGCTCAGCCCGGCCCAGAGGAGACTGGCGTAGAGGCAGTGATCAGCCCTGGGCTCCTCTGACAATACACTGATCATGTCCTGTGAGATTGACGACACCAGCAGCAACACAGGAAGCCTCTGTCAGCTGAAAGGAATGGAGAAGATAAACAAAATCAACTGAAAACAAAAAGGAAGTGCCTTTGAATCCAGCAGCGTTTTAGCAAGAGCTCCTGAGACAGCTGTGGTCATGCTCAAGCCGTCTGCACGGGATGGGCTGGAGCTGCCAACAGCCTTTACTTGGCAAACTGGAACAGACTGACACAGGGAAATGAATCAAAAGTCAGGGAAGCTCAGGGAGAATCTGACGGAAGCTACGAGGAGATAAACTGGAAAAGAAGACTGCAATATCAGGCTCCCGGAGTAATCAGTCCCTAGATGGACATTTAACTTACATTAAAATTATAGAGGTTTACAGCACAGAAACAGGCCCTTCGGCCCAACTTGTCTGTGCTGCCAAGTTTCCACAATTAAACTTGTCCCATTTGCCTGAGTTTGGTCCATATCCCTCTATACATATCCCATCAGTGTACCTGTCTAAATGTGTCTTAAATGACAAAATTGTACTCGCCTCCCTCACTACCTCTGGCAGCCTGTTCCAGACACTCACCACCCTCTGAAAAACATTGTCCCTGTGGACCCTTTTGGATCTATCCCTCCCCTCAAACCTGTGCCCCCTACCTCTAAGATCCCCTACCCCTGGAGAAAAGTTGTTGGCCACCTACATTATCTGTGCCCCTCATGATTTTAGAAGGTGAGCCCTCAGCCTCCTACAGTCCAGGGAGAAAAGTCCCAGCCTACCCAGAGAGAAAATGCTGGAAACTCTCAGCAGGTCATCGAATGCTGCCAGACCTGCTGAGATTTTCCAGCATTTTCTCTTTTGGTACTGCATCCGCAGTAATTTGCTTTTACCCAGCCTACCCAGCTTCTCCTTATAACTCAAACCTTCCAGTTAGGTAATATCCCAGTAAATCATTTCTGTACTCTTGCTAGTTTAATAATATCCTCTCTATAGCAGGGTGACCAGAACAGCACATAGTAATCCAAACATAGCCTCACCAATACTTGGCTGGGAAGCTGCAAGAAGGCATAAATCATTATCTTTATTAAAAATGAACATCTTTTCTCTGTGAAAATCATTAGGATAGGCTGAAAATCATAACTAAAATTATAAATTATCATTTATCAAGAACAGCCATGCTTTAGGGAATTCTTTAAAGTAGAAGCATAATCTGCAAATTTAAATCTATAAGTCAAAGGCAGAAGACTTTCCCAAAGAATTACTTTGGAGTGGATTAAAATTTTTGTTGTACAATTGAAAGTATTTAAAAGGAAAACCGGAATGATGTGGAACATCCAACTTGTTGAGGTGGGTAAGAAACCGTCAAGTGGAATGGCACCAACATGTTCATTCAGTTCTTTATATCAAAATCTTAAGTAAATAAATCAAATTTCATCATTTTATTTTCAGGTGTATTTTGTTACAAAATGCAGTGAAAAGTATTGTATAGTGTCACCACTCTCTGGCACCATTTTAAAATACTATATTCTATGTTTTGGTTTATTTTATTAAGACAGAAAAATGAAGAAGTGACTAGAGGGTCCAACTTTACAGTCCTTCTTAGAACGTAGAACATTCCAGCGCAGTACAGATCCTTTGGCCCTCGGTGTTGTGCTGAGCTGTGGAACCAATCTGAAGCCCATCTATCCTACACTTCTCCATTCTCATCCATATGTTTATCCAATGACGATTTAACTGCCCTTAAAGTTGGTGAGTTGTAGGCAGTGTGTTCCACGCCCTTACTATGCCCTACATTATCTATGCCCCTCATGATTTTATAAACCTCTATGAGGTCACCCCTCAGTCTCCTATGCTCCAGGGAAAATGCCCTCTTCTTGCTAGGTGCTCCATCCTGTACCTGGTGGCCAGGCACAAGTCCCCTTCACCATACTGTCACTGCTGGGATAGAAGTTGCCCACTCTTCAGCACCATCTCAGCGCCACTGATGTCCTTGCCACCAGGAGTCCACACCAATGCAGGTGCCGCTGGTGGTGCCCGGGGCTACTGCACTTGCCCAAACTCACCTCTGCCACTGCCCTTGAATCTGCGCTGGACACAGACACCTCGGGGAACCCGGACTTTCCCCAACACAAAAGGTTTACATTTTTGCTATAAATTCTGTGTCTTACAAATGCGTCCTCCACGATCACCTGATGAAGGAGCATCGCTCCGAAAGCTAGTGTGCTTCCAATTAAACCTGTGGGACTATAACCTGGTGTTGTGTGATTGTTAACTTTGTACACCCCAGTCCAACACCGGCATCTCCAAATCATAAGGAGAAAGAAATTGAGAAACGTGAGCAGGAAAGAAAAGAGAGGGAAATCGAAGTGGACAAGCCGCAGGCTCAGAGACCTTACTCCACTTTCTAGAAAAAGAAATATGAGGCATTGGGACAGAAGTAGGCCATTCAGCCCATTGAGAGTCTGCCCCACCATTCAATCCGATCATGGCTGATCTGATAACCCATAACTCCACTTTCCTGCCTTTTCCCAATAATCATTCCTGTCTAAAAGCCTGTCGTTCTCAGCTCTGAATACACTTAATGATCCAACGATGAGCGTTTTAACATGTTTCAAATGATTGAAAATAATTGTTAATATTTTATTACAAGAATACTTTTACAATTCAGTTATAGAAAAAAAAACTTTGGAAAATGATTTGCCTTTTAAGTTGTTAAAGTAGAATTGAAGACATACACTTTAAGCCTTTATTGAAGTAATGTGTCTTTGAGAATTTATCAGCTTGTAATAACGTTTAACTTTTATTTAAACCAAGAATTAAAATAAAAAAAAACTTAAAGCCAGAAATTCTCTGACAAATTTTATGAAATAATTGAACTGAAGCTGCAGAGCTGAAGATATTGCAGAATTGAAATAAATTTATAAGAAAATTTCAGAATTTCAAGTAAGCAATTTAAAATAAACAAAAATTGAGCAAGTTATTACACCTCCAGGCAGTTGGCTAACGATTACGGAGTAAAGTTTCAACGTTTAAAGGAAACTCTGCTAAGTACGCAACTAGGAAAGGTTTAGAGGGATATGGGCCAGAAGCAGGCGGGTGGGACTAGTTTAGTTTGGGATTAGGTTCAGCATGGACTGGTTGGACTGAAGGGTCTGGTTCAGTGCTCTATGATTCTGTAAGGCTATAGATATCTGCAAATGTGGAATTAAAGTGGCCAGTCTGGAGAAAATAATTCAGAAGATACCGAATTGTTCCAGGTTAATGCTGCAAACCACAAGCAGGACAAGTTAATGCACTGCTTTATGCTGTGGGACATGTATTCCCAGGTCATGTATTCACAGAGAAAAGGTTAAAGAGGACATTGATAACCTTGATGTTTTAAATGTATTTGGCATTTATTATACATGAAAACCAAATCATTATGAAAAGAACCAGATTTGCTAAAAGAGCACAGTTGTCAGGAGAATTTTGTAAATTTGGAGCCGGAACTAATTAGAGACAGAATTGTGGTTGGGATCTTTGATTCATCTATTTCAGTTCTTACACAAGCGAAGGATGAGCTCATGTTGTGATAGCCCACCCAGACTGTTGGAAGCTGAGGTTCAGAAGCATCTGGGGAACAAAGGACAAATTTTCTCCAGAAGATCGTCAGAACATATCGGCTTCACAAGCATTCCAAATAGTCACATGAGAAACCAACGCTAAGAGGGTTTGGACCTTTTGATGCTTGGAGTCACTGTCTGAGATGTAGAGTTAACCAAAACTACACAACAAAAGCAACGTCCAGTTCTATCACAAGGATATCATGTTCAAAAACCATACAAAAACCCAGAAATGATTCTCAAGCCAATGCTGGTTACATCCACGATGAACTCAATACTTTATCGAAGCTGCCCTCTTGACTACCATGAAATGTGTCAGCCAGAAGATGACTTCACAGCTCTCATCAAAAGCTGAAACACCAACCAATCGATGTCACTGACACTGGTGTTCAACGCAGCCTTAGGTTTCCAAACGAAGACTTCACTGGATTGGAGGAACTCTGCACTGATCCTCCACCCCGCAGGAGAATTTTCGGCTCCTGGGTAAACCACAACTAAAAGACAGTGTGGCATGCTGGGATACACTCATCCGCCCATCAGACATGGGAAAAAATTCAAAAATGCTCTGGAGATGATTGATCGCTGAAAGTCAACACTTTTTTTTTCATAGAATCCTTATTGTGTGGAAGCAGGCCATTCGACTCGTCGGGTCCACACTGACCTCCCAAAGAGCATTGCACCCAGACCCAACCCCCTACCCTATCCCTGTAACCCTGCATATCCCATGGCTAACCCATCTAGCCTGCACATCCTTGGACACTATGGGGCAATTTAACACGGCCAACCCATCTAACTTGCTCATCTTTGGACGATGGGATTGAACCAGAGCAAACCCACGCAGACACGGGGTAAACTCCACACAGACTGTCACCTGAGGCTGGAATCAAACCCGGGTCCCTGGTGCAGTGAGACAGCAGTGCTAACCACTGAGCCACCGTGCTGCCCCAAATTTCCTCCATACATGCACCAAAATTTGCACTTACCCAGCCCATTGGGCAGAAATTCACAGCTTCAGCAAAAGTTGAAGCCCTGGCTAAAACCACAGTGATAGGCTCTGGGGAATGTGATGGCGAACTCCCCTGCACACTGATTAGTTCGATAAACTACCACTCTGTGAGCCAGTTTGTACAGAATCACCACAGAATGAAAGGAAAGATAACCAGCCCATCCAACCCCCCCCCCCCACCCCCCTCCCCCCCCCCACCGTTTGTCCCGATATTGATGTTCAAACCCTCTTCACCAAACTAAAACTCACCCCTTCACCAAAGTCAGTGTGAATTTATCACGACAGAGATAGTGGTGGATGGGGGAGATAGTGAAGGGATAGTGGCACATGATATATATTTGTTTAAGCAATTTAAGGGTAAGTGCTTGGGGAAGATGTTTTCTAAGGTGGTTGCCCTGATAGAGTTAAGCTGTTGTACAGATCCACTCACTGAGATGTATATGGCATTGTCTGAAGGGCTCTAGACTAGAGGCATGACCACCATCTCTCCTTGTATAAAGGTGTTTACTTTCCCAGTTCTGTCATGACTAACGGTGACCTCTCCCTCTCTGTTTCTGCCCCCCAGATTACTACACATTGAAGAGGAGGTTTGCACCGTCTGGTTCTGAATCCAAACCATAGGGCCAACAGGAGACCTGAAAAACTGTCACTTTGATTTCTCTTCATGTTCCCTGGAAACCACTGGCACTCTGTAACAAACCGAGTGTGCCTTGGAGAATTATGACGCTTGGTTCAGTAACCAGCAGTTCAAAGGCACTTATATTAATGAGCAGAGCCCTCCCTGAATGACAATGGACCCATCAGCCTTTAATGCTCACATACAGGCTGCAGGTTGGGCTGTGACTCTCTGAACAAGGACATACACCATCAGTCCCTTGGAGCCAGATTTTCTGAAGAGCTATTGGGTGTTGTTCGGGGATAAATTGTTTGAAAGTCCTGCTGAATCTGTAACTCTGACAGGCTCACGTCAGTGCTCACCTGCTTCAGGTGAAGGAGCTGTTGGAGCTGTTATTCTGACAGTCACCCACTGGGTACAGGCAGCAGCACCTCACTGAGACATCACGATTTAATAGCACATCAATGGAATGGACAGTCCGAGAGAGAGTGTGTGATGGACTGGGACTGGGACTGGGACAGGGAGGGAGAGTGTGTGTGAGGGACTGGGACAGAGAGAGGGAATGTGAGGGACTGGGAGAGAGAGAGTGTGTGTGAGGGAATGGGACAGAGAGAGGGAATGTGAGGGACTGGGAGAGAGAGAGTGTGAGGGAATGGGACAGAGAGAGGGAATGTGAGGGACTGGGAGAGAGAGTGTGTGAGGGAATGGGACAGGGATGGAGAGTGTGTGTGAGGGACTGGGACAGAGAGAGGGAATGTGAGGGACTGGGAGAGAGAATATGTGAGGGAATGGGACAGAGAGAGGGAATGTGAGGGACTGGGAGAGAGAGAGTGTGTGGGGGAATGGGACAGAGAGAGACAGTATGTGTGAGAGAATGTGACAGAGAGAGAGGGAGTGCAATGAACTGGGACAGAGAGAGAGAGAGGGGGGGACTGGGAGAGAGAGAGTGTGTGAGGGACTGGGACAGAAAGAGAGATTGTGAGGGACTGGGACAGAGAGAGAGAGAGAGAGAGAGAGAGTATGTGAGGGACTGGGACACAGAGAGAGTGTGAGGAACTGGGACAGAGAGAGTATGAGAGATTGGGACAGAGAGAGAGTATGAGAGATTGGGACAGAGAGAAAGAGAGAGAGGGAATGGGACAGAGAGTGCGAGGGACTGGGGGAGAGAGAGAGAGAGAGAGAGAGAGAGACAGTGCGAGGGTCTGGGACAGAGAGTGTGTGTGAGGGATTGGGGCAGAGAGAGTGAGTGTGTGAGGGACTAGGAGAGAGAGAGATTGCGTGAAGGAATGGGAGAGAGGGGGAGAGAGTCCACAAGGGAATGTGAGAGAGTGTGTGAGGGAACAAAATGGTGAGAGAGAGAGAGAGTGCAAAGGAATGAGAGGGAAAGAAGGGGAGTGTGTGAGAGAGGAAGAGGGTTGTGCCACTTTGGAACTGTCTCCCTCAGAGGGTGGTGGAGGTGAGATTATTTAATTTATTTAAGGCAGAGGGAGGTAGATTCTTATTGGGAAATCCAGGGTTATTGCAGGTGAGTCAAAGCTCTTTGAGAGTAGATGGGAAGGTGGAATTTGAAACGTAAACAGCTCAGTGGTGGAGCAGGCCTGAGGCCAGAGTGGGCCTGGTTTTGCCCCTAATTTGTCTGATGCCAGCAGTGTGAGGGAGATTGTAAAGGATGAGTTACTGTGGAACTCGAGGAGAAACGAACCTCAGTTTTGCTCAGCTGTACATCAGGGAATATTCCATATTTGTATTATATCCACACAACGTATTTATTAGAAGCATATTTCAAACCTGATGACATTTTTAAAAAAATTTACAATTATGCACTTGGAATGAATGACTCTTGGTTGTGATGGTAATGCTGCTTTCGACCTTTAATACCTGTAGCATGTCGCGTTGCAGAATTTGGTTGGGTATTGACCACGTGACACCTGTAAATGTTATTCTTTATACATTATAAAGGTTGACTTTGTATTGATTAACTTTACTTTGGGTTTGTGCCCACTGTCCTTTATAGAATGGATACAGTACAGGATGGGACTATCCTGACCCTTTTGAAGGGCACTCCAGTGAATCTCAGTGGCCTGCTGTTTCCCCTTGACCTTTCCCCGTTAAGCGTTATTGTTGAACCGGTTCCCACCATCCTTTCAGAGAGATGACTTGAGATCTTAATGTCCCATAAGCATAAAAAAAACTAATTTCCCCATGTTGTAAGGTAATGGGACAGGAGTTACTCTGCCTCTCCAGCCTGCGATTTATTTTTAAAAACCGGCTTATTTCTGACTTGAATAGACTTGATGACTGAGCATCTATAAAAACCCTGGGGGGAGAGAAATCAAAAATTCATAATCCTTTGAAGATATTTCCCCTTGTCTCAGCCTCACAGGTCTGCCTCCTTCGTTCTGGGACTGTAAGCCTATGTTCAAGCCTCTCCCCTAACAGAGTCCTGTACCCAGTATTAACCCTGTCAAACCTCATCCTTCTAAACTCTCTGTAAGACAGGCAGCATCCGGGGAGCAGGAAAATCAACGTTTCGTGTAAAAGCCCTTTCATCATGATTCCTGACGATGGGCTTTTGCCCGAAATGTCGATTTTCCTGCTCTTCGGATGCTGCCTGACCTGCTGTACTTTTCCAGCACCACTCTGATCTAAATTCTGATCTCCAGGCATCTGCAGTACCCACTTCTGCCTCTCTGTAAGGTAGGCCTACCTTTCCTCAACATCTTCCCATCCCAAAGTCAGTCTGGTGAACTTTCATGGCCTTTTTTGACTCAAAGTGAATATCCTCAGGCGATTTTCCACTCTCTAACTCATTAATTTTGCCACTGGGCTGTTTGTCACCTTTATTGGGAATGTGGCAGCAGGAGAGGTCGACACTCTTATGGCTGCCAGGTCTTTTTAATGTTCGCGTATGCCTGGGTATGTGTTTCCAGTTTGCCTGCAGTGGTTGGGAGCTAGGACTGGCCCCAGC
Organism: Chiloscyllium punctatum; assembly: GCF_047496795.1. NCBI lineage: Eukaryota > Metazoa > Chordata > Chondrichthyes > Orectolobiformes > Hemiscylliidae > Chiloscyllium > Chiloscyllium punctatum. The sequence goes on from NC_092783.1 coordinate 24,616,327, forward strand.
AGAGCAGGAAGAAGGTCACTAACCTTCTGCGCTCCACAAGAGTATGTGCCACCATCTTCTCTCTGCTTCCTCACACTCACAGCACCACCATTCGGTCAGACTCTGCCACTGCACACAGAGGCGACAATGCTCAGTATTGCATCCTGTCCACTCACCAGCTCTCACCCACCTCATTCTCTCAGGTCACTCACCTTTCCCACTGTCTGTGCTTCCAACTCACTCACTGGGGCCACCTCAGCTCCTCCTCTTGCATCACCATTGACTGCTGCTCCATCCACTTCTATCAGACTCAGCTCGTCCCTTTGTCCTATGGCAGGAGATGTCTCCACAGCAGTCTGGCTGACCTAGCTGTAATTGTCAGACTGACTGGGGCCCAGTCCCTTGCACTGGAAGGATACAGATGCCTAGACTCTGGTCGGCCCAAGTGGCCAGGCCTCAGGGACTGGAGTTGAACATGACCCTTGACCTATTGTGATGTTACCACCCCCCCTCCCCCTCAACTGACTGTAATTCTCCTGGAGCCCTGCCCTCCTTTGATGTTCACACAGGGTAATATACTTGAAGCACCCACCCTGTTTGTTGTGTACAGTTAACATAGTCTACAGAGTGATATTGACACAGAACAGTGCCACACGTCCATCTGTTTTGGACTCACTCTCATAGAATCCCTACAATGTGGAATCAGGCCATTTAGCCCAACAAGTGCACACTGACCCTCTGAAGAGCAATCCACCCAGACCCACTCCCCTACCCTATTATCCTATATTTACCCCTGACTAATGCACCTAACCTACACATCCCTAAACACTACGGGCAATTTTGCAAGGCCAGTTCACGTAACCCGCACATCTGAGGACCGTGGGAGGAAACCCCACGCAGACACGGGGAGAATGTGCAAACTCTACACAGACAGTCACCCGAGACTGGAATTGAACCCAGGTCCTTGGCGCTGAGAGACAGCAGTGCTAACCACTGAGCCACCATGCTGTCTCTACCCTGAAACACAATGGAGCCTGGAATGGAGCAATACATGGCTCTCAGCACTCCCTCAGATTGGACGGCCACAGTATCTCTGCCTTGCAGTTTTCCACTTTGCCCCCTCAGCCAGAGCTGAAAGGCCAACAGCACAGAGTAAGCTGACCATGGTCAGGAAGGAGAGATCCCACCCAGAGTGAGATGCGGCCGGAGTGGACCGAGGGAAATTGGAGGCAGTGTCGGAATTCAGTGCACAGGGGAAGAGACACTGTTTGCTTGGGGTTTTTTGGCTCATAGTTTGTAAGTTTTTAATAAACAGAATAAATTGAGGCCCAAGATCAGGGGCTCAGTGCAAAATCATAGAAACCCTACAATGTGGAATGGGCTATTCAGCCCATCAAGGCCACACCAACCCTCTGAATGTCTTCCCACCCCATCCCTGAAACCCCACTTTTCTCATAGCAAATGCGGCTAACCTACACATCCCTGAACACTGTGGGCAATTTCCCATGGCCAATCCACCCTAACCTACACATCTTTGGGACTGTGGGAGGAAACTGGAGCACCTGGAGGAAACCCACGCAGACACAGGGAGAATGTGCAAACTCCACACAGCTTGAGGCAGGGAATCAAACCTGGGTCCCTGGTGCTGTAAGGCAGCAGTGCTAACCACTGAGCCACCATGCACCTCCCCACCATGGTGTCAGCATAGGTAAACCATAGGTTCATTGGCTGGTGATAATTTGACTATCTATTATAGGTTACTTTCAGATTGAAGGTAAATTGGAGAAATATTTATAGGTTACAAACTAAAAGACCAGGTCAAAATTCTAAAAATTCAAATTAAGAGCCAACTAATTAAAATAGAGATTGTGGACCAGGTGACATGTTATACCTGCATGATGTAGGATGTGGTGGATCCCATCACCATGACCACATCTATAGCAAGGTTTGGTCTGTGGTACTGAAATCCTTCCTGTAATGCTGGACATTTTATTTCTCTAACAAATCTTGTTGGAAAGGAAGCTGTGCTGAAGTATTTTTGTGTCTAAATTGGTGCTGTAATTGGTGACACATCCACTGTTCACTTTGCTCATTGAGTTTATGTGACAATTAAGGCTGTTCTATTCTCTTCATTTCAGCTAATTTTATTTAGACCCTGTCCCTGATCCTCCTTTGGGACTTCTGACAAACTATTGTCCTTTTCTGCTGGGAATACTGAAACAAAGTAATCGATTAGCATATCTGCCATTTCCCTGTCATCGTCATTACCAATTTCTCAGCCTTTAGTAGGCCCAAGTGCTCTAAACCAGCACTTTCACTTAACATAACTCTAACATCTCTTCGTATTGTCGTACCTTCTGGCAGGTCTGTGTTTAGTCCCTATTCTAGCTGGTGAGAGCGGGCACTGTCCTGTCTCAGTGAGAAGGGGCACCTGAAGTGAAGGGCTTCATCCTTCATTGGTATCTGGAGGAGGGTAGACAGCGAGAATGTGTTGGGAACGAGGGGTAGAGGGTTGGGCTTGTTAATTGTATTTTCACAGTGAGGGGGTGGGGGGGGGGGGAGTCATGGGAGAGAACAGTGGATGCCAGTTTTGTCAGGTTGGGGTGGTTTTGGCATCCCCACAGGAACAGGAACGGTCTTCACCTGCCAATCCCTCCCCTCATGGTGGGTGTGGATTAGTCACCCTGCCATCTGTCTTGGCTTTTTCTGCCCTACACTGGGCTATTGTCTCCTGGAAGGGGAGACAGGGAGGGACTGAGTGAGGGACAAGTGAGCAGTACAGCTGGTAGTGCTGGTGTAGATGGGCAAAGAGATGGGCATGTGTCCTGAGTGAGTAAGTGGACAGTAACGAGGACAGTAAGGGTTAGTATTGTTGAGGGGATTGGGTGAGTGGGTGGGAGTGAGTGAGGTAAGATGAAAGAGGAGTTTAGGCCTGGACCAGATCAGCCATGGTCTTTGAAATGGTACGGTGGCTCAGTGGTTAGCACTGCTGCCTCACTACAACAGGGACCCAGGTTCGAATCCAACCATTGGTGACTGTCTGTGTGGAGCTTTCACATTCTCCCCGTGTCTGCGTGGGTTTCCTCTGGGTGCTCTAGTTTCCTTCCACAGTCCAAAGATGTGCAGGTCAGGTGAGCTGGCCAAGCTAAATTGCCCGTATTGTCAAGGGATGTGCAGGTTTGGTGGATTCACCGCTGGAAATTCAGGGATCGGGTAGGAGGGTGGGTCTGGGTGAGATTCTCTTTGGAGGGTTGGCGTGGACTTGATGGGCTGAACGGCCTGCTTCCACACTGTAGGGATTCTAAGACTTGAATACCCCTGTTTCCTGGGTTCCCTGTGGCAGAGCACGAGGGTGAGTGTGTGGAAACAGAGAGAGCGGGTGAGGTAACAGAGGAGGGAATGAGATACTTACCCTGGCAAATTAACAGCTCACTGATTTCCAGTAAAATTCAGCCACATCACCAAATAGAAAATGAACAATCCCATTGTTGCCTTTAAGCACTTTGTCAACTTGCCCACACCCTTCAAAGAGACGTGTATCTTTAGCTGGAAGACTTGACTCTGCACCATTTTAAATTGTACCATTTCAAGGTGAAAGCTCACCACCACCTTCTCAAAGACAACTCGGAATGGGCAGATAAGGCTGGCCCAGACAGCGACACCGGCTTCTTACAAATGAATAAATAAAAGGAAAATTATTCAACTTCAATCCTCCTATCTAAAATTCATAAATCTCTGTGTAAAAGATGATTTGCTCGAAAAAAGTAATTTCAGGTTTGAAATGTTATCTCTCACTCTATCCACACTTGCCACCAGACCTGAGATTCTCCAGCAATTTCTGTTTTAGTTTCAGATATTTATCATCTGCAGTATTTTCCTTTAGTTTATTCGTTTCCCATGTGTCTGCCTATGTCACATGTTTATATTTGTCCCCCTGAACTCTTTCCTACTCCCCCCTTCATTGTTTGTTTGAGTTTCATATGATCTGTAAACGTTGAAATTATGTCATGTCAACTCAAGTGGAGGCTATTCAAACATATCCAGATGGACTCTTTGAAACACAGATGGATACTGAGAAGATGTGAGTGCAATGATATTGCGACTGGAACCGTAATCCAGAACCACAGCCTCATACCGGGTTTATGGGGTTCAAATGCCAAGATGTTACCTGAAAGGAGTGATCAACCCTCTCCCACTGTGACCGACAAAAGACAGGAAGTCAATTCCACTTTAATTAAACAAACCCTTTTTTATGTTTTGGATACCTCATGAAGAAGCATCGCTCTGAAAGCTAGTGTGCTTCCAAAAAAAACCTGGACTATAACCTGGTGTTGTGTGATTTTTAACATTTTTATGTAACTCTCTAGGTACCAAAACTCAATATCAAACATACACTCATTGGAACATTTACTTTGTCATCTAACTTAATTTCAACTTTAACTCATTTTATCTAACTTCACTTTATCTCACTTTAACATAATCTACATTTGACCCTAAGTCTATAAATTTAGCTTGAAAGAAATACCACTGTGCAGTAGCCAATGTTTGCTCTTAGTATAGATCTTGCCTCATGGTGTTCTGTCTTCTCTGAAGATAACTTCGGGGTATGTGCTTCTCAAATGTTGGTCACAAAGTTCTCACTCCTGTAAAATCCTTTGTGCTGGTAACTTTCACCCCATAGTGTACTCACTATCCAGAAACTTCTCTAGTACTCAGCCAATGAATTGATTGAAACCTGGTCACATTGTTCAATGCCAGCCAATGGGGTTTACTGGTAAACAACTCCCAAATGTTTGCACAAAACAGCCACATTCCATACGTCCAAGCTAACACGGCGCCAGTGTATTTCGCAGACCAACATGAAACTGCTCTCATTTGGTCAGCATGGGAAATTGCTGGTGACAGCCTACAGGACAAGTCCCAACATGCCCGGGCTGCAGTTTTAACTTGAAGTCAGAGATTACACTAGCTTGAGCAAAATTCCCAGCATGCTCGATTGTAGCTCTTAAGCTCGCCATTTCTCCCGCTGGTCACCTAGCCACACTGGGGAACTGTAACTTCAAGAAACGTGAAGCTACTGACATGGTAACCACCATCCATTGTTGTACAAAACCCATCTTCCCCTTCTCTAGGACCGACATGGGACTCCAGGCCCCCGGCAATGTGGCTGGCTCTCAACTACCCCCTAAAATGGCCTAGCAAGGTAGAATTAGGATAGGCAAAAAAAATCCTGGACTGGGGCATTTAAGAGACTTTCAGATAAGCACATGAATGTGCAAGGAATGGAGGGATACGGAACAAGGGCAGGCCGAAGGGATTTGTTTAGTTCAGCGTCATGTTCGGGACAACATTGTGGGCTGAAGGGCACATTCCTGTACTCCACAGTTCTATATCCCAGCCAGTGATGCTCCCATGAATGAGTGAAGTAAAGTTCGACTTCCCTGTGACCCTAAAATTAAACACCATACTCTGCTTCTACTCTGTCGTCAACGTTTTAACTGCGGCCGTCACTGACAGTTCAACTTTGCAACAAGTTTATCAAAGGCCTTTTGAAAGTTTATAACACCCACTGTCAACAGGATGGCACTTCCCAACCCTTCCTGGTATTTAGTCAAAAGAAATCTCAAGTTAGTCAACTTTTCACCAACTCAGTCTCTAACTCATAGTTTCTAAGTGGCAGTTAATTTGTCCCAGTTAGACTGACTGCCTTCTGATTTTTGGGTGTATTCCTCTGGTGGTTTCCGATAAGAGTGGAATATTTGTAGTTCTTCTATTCCTGGCACCTCTTCTGTTTCTAAAGGAGGACTGGAAGCGAGGGAACAAAATCAGAAATTGCTGGAGAAACTCAGCAGGTCTGGCAGCATCTGTGAGAAGAAAGCACACTTAACGGCTCGAGTCTGGTCATTCTTTATCGGAGCTGTTAATTGTGAGGAAGAATTGGTATTTGTGATGAAGTGGGAGAAGGAGGGGGTGGGGGGGGAGTGAGAATTCCAAGAACTCCTCTAATTTCCTTCAGGTCAAAGCTGTGTCCCTGGGGAGCTGCATGGGCCCCAGTTCTGTTTATCTCTTTGTGGGAGTGTGGAACATTCCTTGTTCCAGCTTTACTCAGGCCCCCCACCCACAACTCTTTGTGTGGTACATACATCAATGACATCATCATTGCTGCTTCGCCTGGAATTGAAACAGAAGCGAAATTGATAAACTGATTTCCATCCCACTCTCACCATGGCAGAGTCCTCCTTTCCCTTGCTCGCCATCTCTGCTTCCATTTCTGGGGATAGGCTGGCCACTGATCTCCACTCCAAACCCACCGATTCCCACAGTTACCTTGACTATAAATCCTCACATCCCTTTTCCCATAAGGACTCCATCCCACTCTCCCAGTTCCTCTGTCTCTGTTGCACCCTGTTCTGCCAATGCCACCTTCTGGCAGTGGGTCCTCTGAAATGGTCACTTGCTTCCTCAGCCTTGGCTGACTGGACCCTCAGCTGTGCCTGACCTATCTCCCACCCTCTGCCCTCACCTCTTCCAACCTGCCCCCCCCCCCCCCACCCCACCCCAAGCTTTTCAGTTCTTCCTCTTTACCAATTCTTTTCTTATTTACTGACACCACTCCCTCCTCACTTACTGCTGCTTTGGCAGCACCACCTTCCCCATCGATACAAAACACTCATTTTCCACCTCCCCCATAACCCCAGCCTCCATAGGGGAAACACCATTGCACTCCCTCGTAGACAGGCAGGAGGCTGGAAGAACACAGCAAGTCAGGCAGCATCGGGAGGTGGAGAGATCAACATTTCAGGTATAACCTTCCTTCAGGACTGGGGGTGGGTGTGGGGGGAGTTGCAGATAAAGGGGGGTGGGCGCCGGGGGTAGGGTGGTGAGGTTGGGTGAAGACAGGTAGGAGACATGATCTGGTTGGTCAATGGGAGGAATGAATCTGGTTGGTGGCTGGGAGCAGTGGAAGGGAGGGGGAGGGGAGGGGGTGGGAAGGGAGTTGGGGGATGGAGGTTATTTGAAATTGGAGAACTCAATATTGAGCCTTCCATTGGCAGTTGTAAGGGGTTTCTGGATTAGTGGTGCTGGAAGAGCACAGCAGTTCAGGCAGCATCCAAGTGGCTTCGAAATCGATGTTTCGGAAGGGCTTTTGCCCGAAATGTCGATTTCGAAGCTCCTTGGATGCTGCCTGAACTGCTGTGCTCTTCCAGCACCACTAATCCAGAATCTGGTTTCCAGAATCTGCAGTCATTGTTTTTACCTGGTTGTAAGGTGTTGTCAGGATGGACATAGACAGAGTCTTTCCTTCCTGGGAGAATCTAGGTCATCGTGTAAAAGGAAGGGGTAGACCCTTTCAAAACAGACGTTCTCTTGCAGCGGTCATGGATCTTTGATACTCCACTCGCTCCCCCCTTTGAAGGAGAGATTCTGTCAAATATCTGTTAAGGTGATCCTTGTGAGGGGAAGGGGCTGAGAGGTTATCCAGGATTGGGTGGGAGGAGGGGAATGTGGATTTGAGATTACTGCCAGATCAGCTGGAATCTTATTGAGGAGTTCAAGGGCTGAATAGCCTACTCTCAGAGGGATCGGGGGAGGGGGGGGGGCATCCAGAGGGCTCGGAGGAGACAAAATTGAAAGGGGGGAGGGGGAATCAATGGCCATGGGGGAGGGGTTGGTGAGGGCTGCAGGGAAGGGGATAGTGAGGGATAGGTGGAGGGGATAATGAGGTTGTCAATCAATGGGGGAAAACAAGAAAGAAGATAAATCTCTAGTAACTTGTGGCAACTGACTGAACTCTGTCCAGCAGGGCAGGTCTGCAGTTGGAGTTTAAAACTGAAAAGAGTGCTGCACTGACAGAGACGCTGTGTTTTGCTTCTGAACATGTAGCCAGCTGATATCACAGATCCCAGAATGTGATTTGAAGAAGGACAGGCTTTCTGCTGCTGTTGTGGCCAACACTGAACCGAATTCACCAGACACCGCAGTGCTGACTGTGGCCTCTTGCTGTTTCTGACAGTTCAGCGGTGACTGTAAAGTCCTTTGTGGGGCCTGGTGAAGTGGTGAAAGGTGCTATATCAATGCAAGTCTTTCTGTGCTGCCAGTGAATGGAGGGTTTAATGGAATATGCTGCCACCTACTGTCCAGACTGGATAATAATCACAGGACGGCTCCTCTCGGACAAAAACCCCTCCAGAAATTGCTGGAGGAACTCAGCAGATCTGGCAGCATCTGTAGAGAGAAAGCAGAGTTCATGTTTTGAGTCCAGTGATTCTTCATCAGAACTGGTTTTGTTTCAAATCTCTAGCATGCATCACTCTTTGTTTAATACTCTGGACAATTTCTCTAATTACTTCCCATCGATAACACAATACAGTATCGTATCAATGGCTTTGACATGATGATCGGAGTTCACGCAGGACAAAGTGTTGGTCTTTTCTAAGATATCATTACAGTGTAATTACTGAGTAACCAATTATTGGAATGAAGAAACTTTCAGTCACCCACAATATGGACAGAATGAGTTTTGGTGAAAAAACTTCTAATAAGATAATGCCTGGACCATCAATGTCACACAAGTCTGACTGTACAGAGTGGGCCACTGTCTCTCTGCTATTGCAGACAATGTGAAGCAGTCAACGACATTTCTGATCACGGATCTTACAACATTCTCAGTTCTGATAAAAAGGATCAAAAACGCAACGTAATTACTGATCAATTTCAAGGGCATTGATTTATGCAGATTCCTTCTTTAGCTCCTCATTAGAGGCTTGGGATCGACTCTACCAGATGCGATGGCCAGGAAATACCATAACTCTAAGGATATAGGAACAAAGTAGAGAAAGCCATTCAGCCCATTGAGTCTGCTCTCCCAATCAGTGAGATAACAAGAAATGTTTATTCCACATCAGTAAATATATAGAGTCATAGAGATACACAGCACGGAAACAGACCCTTCGGTCCAACCCGTCCATGCAGCCCAGATATCCCAACCCAATCTAGTCCCACCTGCCAGCACCCGGCCCATATCCCTCCAAACCCTTCCTATTCATATACCCATCCAAATGCCTCTTAAATGTTGCAATTGTACCAGCCTCCACCACATCCACTGGCAGCTCATTCCATACACGTACCGCCCTCTGTGTGAAAAAGTTGCCCCTTAGGTCTCTTTTATATCTTTCCCCTCTCACCCTTAACCTATGCCCTCTAGTTCTGGACTCCCCTACCCCAGGGAAAAGACTTTGCCTATTTATCCTATCCATGCCCCTCATAATTTTGTAAACGTCTATAAGGTCACCCCTCAGCCTCTGACGCTCCAGGGAAAACAGCGCCAGGTTGTTCAGCCTCTCCCTGTAGCTCAGATCCTCCAACCCTGGCAATATCCTTGTAAATCTTTTATGAACCCTTTCAAGTTTCACAACATCTTTTCGATGGGAAGGAGACCAGAATTGCACGCAACATTCTAACAGTGGCCTAACCAATGTCCTGTACAGCCGCAACATGACCTCCCAACTCCTGGACTCAATACTCTGACCAATAAAGGAAAGCATACCAAACGCCTTCTTCACTATCCTATCTACCTGGAGGTTCATAGCTCCACTTTCAAGGAGCTATGAACCTGCACTCCAAGGTCTCTTTGTTCAGCAACACTCCCTAGGACCTTACCATTAAGTGTATAAGTCCTGCTAAAATTTGCTTTCCCAAAATGCAGCACCTCCCATTTATCTGAACTAAACTCCATCTGCCACTTCTCAGCCCATTGGCCCATCTGGTCAAGATCCTGTTGTAATCTGAGGTAACCTACTTCGCTGTCCACTACACCTCCAATTTTGGTGTCATCTGCAAACTTACTAACTCTATCTCTTATGCTCGCATTCAAATCATTTATGTAAATGACAAAAAGTAGAGGACCCAGCACCAATCCTTGTGGCACTCCACTGGTTACAGGCCTCCAGTCTGAAAAACAACCCTCCACCACCACCCTCTGTCTTCTACCTTTGAGCCAGTTCTGTATCCAAATGGCTAGTTCTCCCTGTATTCTATGAGATCTAACCTTGCTAATCAGTCTCCCATGGGGAACCTTGTCGAACGCCTTACTGAAGTCCACATAGATCACATCTACTGCTCTGCCCTCATCAATCTTCTTTGTTACTTCTTCAAAAAACTCAATCAAGTTAGTGAGACATGATTTCCCACACACAAAGCCATGTTCACTATCCCTAATCAGTCCTTGCCTTTCCAAATACATGTACATCCTGTCCCTCAGGATTCCCTCCAACAACTTGCCCACCACCGAGGTCAGGCTCACTGGTCTATAGTTCCCTGGCTTGTCTTTACCACCCTTCTTAAACAGTGACACCACGTTTGCCAACCTCCAGTCTTCTGGCACCTCACCTGTGACTATCGATGATACAAATATCTCAGCAAGAGGCCCAGCAATCACTTCTCTAGCTTCCCACAGAGTTCTCGGGTACACCTGATCAGGTCCTGGGGATTTAACCACTTTTATGCATTTCAAGACATCCAGCACTTCCTCCTCTGTAATATGGACATTTTGCAAGATGTCACCATCTATTTCCCTACAGTCTATATCTTCCATATCCTTTCCCACAGTAAATACTGATGCAAAATACTCGTTTAGTATCTCCTCCATTTTCTGTGGCTCCACACAAAGGCCGCCTTGCTGATATTTGAGGGGCCCTATTCTCTCCCTAGTGACCCTTTTGTCCTAAATGTATTTGTAAAATCCCTTTGGATTCTCCTTAATTCTATTTGCCAAAGTTATCTCATGTCCCCTTTTTACCCTCCTGATTTCCCTCTTAAGTATACTCCTACTGCCTTTATACTCTAAGGATTCACTCGCTCTATCCTGTCTATACCTGACATATGCTTCCTTCTTTTTCTTAACCAAACCCTCAATTTCTTTAATCATCCAGCATTCCCTATACCTACCAGCCTTCCCTTTCACCCTGACAGGAATATACTTTCTCTGGATTCTCGTTATCTCATTTCTGAAGGCTTCCCATTTTCCAGCCGTCCCTTTACCTGTGAACATCTGCCTCCAATCAGCTTTCGAAAGTTGTCGCCTAAAACCATCAAAATTGGCCTTTCTCCAATTTAGACCTTCAACTTTTAGATCTGGTCTATCCTTTTCCATCACTATTTTAAATCAAATAGAATTATGGTCACTGGCCCCAAAGTGCTCCCCCACTGACACCTCAGTCAGCTGCCCTGCCTTATTTCCCAAGAGTAGGTCAGGTTTTGTGCCTTCTCTAGTAGGTACATCCACATACTGAATCAGAAAATTGTCTTGTACACACTTAACAAATTCCTCTCCATCTAAACCTTTAACACTATGGTAGTCCCAGTCGATATTTGGAAAGTTAAAATCCCCTACCATAACTACCCTATTATTCTTACAGATAGCTGAGATCTCTTTACAAGTTTGTTTCTGAATTTCCCTCTGACTATTGGGGGGGGGGTCTATAATACAATCCCAATAAGGTGATCATCCCTTTCTTATTTCTCAGTTCCACCCAAATAACTTCCCTGGATGTATTTCCGGGAATATTCGCCCTCAGCACAGCTGTAATGCTATCCCTTATCAAAAACTCCACTCCCCCTTCTCTCTTGCCCTCCCTTTCTATCCTTCCGTTAGCATTTGTATCCTGGAACATTAAGCTGCCAGTCCTGCCCATCCCTGAGGCACGTTTCTGTAATTGCTATGATATCCCAGTCCCATGTTCCTAACCATGCCCTGAATTCATCTGCCTTCCCTGTTAGGCCCCTTGCATTGAAATAAATGCAGTTTAGTTTATTAGTCCTACCTTGTCCCTGCCTGCCCTGACTGTTGACTCAGCTGTACCCATCTCAGATCGATCTCTTTCATCACTATCTCCCTTGGCCCCACCTCCCCCCCCGCCCCCCCGCCCCCCCTCCCCGCGCCCCCCCCTCCGCCCCCCCTCCTCCAGATATTACTGCCCTTGAGGACCTCCTTTTTAAATTTCTGTCTAACTCTCTGTAATCTCCCTTCAGAGTCTCAACCTTTTCCCTTCCAATGTCGTTGGTTCCAATGTGGACAATGACCTCCTGCTGGCCCCTCTCCCCCGTGAGAACATTCTGCACCCTCTCTGAATCTTCCTTGATCTTGGCACCAGGGAAACAACACACCATTCTGCTTTTTCTCTGCTGGCCACAGAAACGTCTGTCTGTACCTCTGACTACAGAATCCCCGAACACAATTGATCTCTTGGAAGCCGATGTACCCTCGTTGTATTAGAGCCAGTCTCAATACCAGAAACTTGGCTGTTCGTGCTACATTCCCCTGAGAATCCATCACCCCCTATATTTTCCAAAACATCATATCTGTTTGAAATGGGTACATCCACAAAAGACTCCTGCACTAGCTGCCTACCTCTCTTACCCTTCCTGGAGTTAACCCATCTATGTGACTGTATCTGAGACTATCCCCCCTTCCTATAACTACCGTCCATCACATACTGTTGCTGTTGCAAATTCCTCATCGCTTCTAACTGTCTCTCCAACTGATCCACTCGATCTGATAGGAGTTGCAACCAATAGCATTTATAGCAGATATAATCTGCAGTAAACTCTCCTTAAACTCCCACATCTGACAAGAAGCGCATATCATTCTACTGAAGGCCATTTTTGCTCCTTTACAGACCCAGAAAATAACACCGTCTTATTCCTCGACAACGCACTGTCCCAGGTTAAAACTATTCACTTCTCTGATTCTGTGTTGCGACTGTGACTTTGCCTAAACCGTTCCTCCAAGATTAGTTGTGAATTTCACTGCTTGTTGATTTTCCCAGACGCACTCCAGTGTCCAGCGAATTCAAACAGCAAAGGCAGTAACTGTGCAGGTACACTGTGGTGTCAGGTTCTCGCTCTCTCTCCCCTGCACTGACCTGCCCATGTGCTTCCTTTGTCTGTACTCCTCCCTTTCTAATACCACTGTTGTTTTGAATTTTTTTTCTCCAAAGTTCCAAAACAATGCAACAACATACAAAAACAGTAATAGTTCCTCCTGGAATTCGAGGAAATCACCTCCAACACCGAAAATACCTCAACAAGGAGTAACTGTCACAACCAGAAATTTTTCCCGTCCTCCATCTTGGATTGTCATGGAGATAAGAAACCAAATATGAAGATGGCACTGTCGGGAGTAGTCTCCAGCTTCCTAACAGTAGCTATATAGTAGACAGAGAATAAATTGGCAGATAATGAAGACTTGTAACAAAGGCAATTACTTAATCATGGGTGACTTTAATCTTCATGTGGATTAGGAAAATCAAATTGGCAAAGGTAACAGTGAGGAAGAGTTCATATAGTGTTTGAAACAATTATCCAGAACAATATGTTGTGGACACAAACAAAAGTCAGTCTATATTAGATCTGTCACTGTGAAATGCAGCAGGGTTGATACATGGTCTCAGAGTAAATGATTCACTCGGAAATAGTGATCATATAATGGCATTCAATTGGAGAGCGAGAAACCTGGGTTGGAAACAACTAACTAAACGTAAATAAGGATAATTACACAGCGATGACAGCAGACATAGCCGGAGTGGACCGGGAAAAGCGTTTGTCAGAAAACACAGTGTGGAACAATGGCAGATGTTTAAGTAAATCGCTCATGACTCCAGTCAGGAAGAATGCTAGACTTAGGAAGTTCAGAGTCGGGAGTGTGGTGCTGGAAAAGCACAGCAGGTCAGGCAGCATCCAAGGAGCAGGAGAATCAATGTTCTAGGGATAAGCTCTTCATCAGGAATTCTCGACTCTCGACTCCACCCTCTCGACTCTGATCTCCAGCATGATCAGTCCTCACTTTCTCCTAGGAAGTTAAAAACCACACAACACCAGGTTATTGTTCAACAGGATTATTTGGAAGCACTAGCTTTCGGAGCGCTGCTCCATCAGGTATGTTTCATGCTTTATTCTTCCAAAGGATCTTTAGTATTGGAATGTCCCCGAGGGTCAGAATACAGGTAAAATAACCCCTTTCTTCAAAAGGGAGGGCATCAAAGAGAGTAGCAACAGGCCAGTAATCTTCAGATCGATCACCAGGAAAATGTCAGAGTCGATTAGACAGGATGGAATAATTGATCATATAGAAATGTATAATATGATTAAAGACAGCATGGCTTCATGAAGGGGAAATCAGGGCTGGCAAATTTAGAACATGGAACATAGAACATACAGCACAGTACAGGCCCTTCGGCCCACAATGTTGTGTCGATCATTTATCTTAATCTAAGATCAACCTAACCTACACACCCCTCAATTTACTGCTGTCCATGTGCTTGTCCAGCAGTCACTTAAATGTCCCTAATATCTCTGACTCTACTACCACAGCTGGCAGTGCATTACACACACCCACCACTCTCTGTGTAAAGAACCTACCCCTGACATCTCCCCTAAACCTTCCTTCAATCACCTTAAAACTCTGACCCCTCGTGACACCCATTTCTCCCCTGGGGAAATGTCTCTGGCTATGTACTCTATCTAAGCCTCTCATTATCTTGTACTCCTCTATCACGTCACCTCTCTTCCTCCTTCTCTCCAGAGTGAAAAGCTTGAGCTCACCCAACCTCTCTTCATGAGACAAACCCTCCAATCCAGGCAGCATCCTGATAAATCTCCTCTGCACCCTCATCTATATCCTTCCTATAATGAGGCAACCAGAACTAGACACAATATTCCAAATGTGGTCTAACCAGGGTTTTATAGACCTACAGCAAAACCTCGCAGCTCTTAAGCTCAAACCCCCTGTTAATGAAAACCAAAACACAATGCACCTTCTTAACAATCCTATCAACTTGGGAGGCAACTTTGAGGGATCTATGTACATGGACCCCAAGATCCTGCTGTTCCTCCACACTACCCAAGAATCCTGTCTTTATCCCTGTATTCAGCATTCAAATTCAACTTGCCAAAATAAATCACTTTGCATTTATCCAGGTTAAACTCCATCTGCAACCTCTCAGCCCAGCTCTGCATCCTTTCAATGTCTTGTTGTAACCTGCAACAGCCCTCGACACTATCTACAAACACCACCGACCTTTGTGTCGTCGGCAAACTTACCAACCCAGCCTTCCACTTCTTCATACAAGTCATTTATAAAAA
This sequence comes from Chiloscyllium punctatum, assembly GCF_047496795.1. Classification (NCBI taxonomy): domain Eukaryota; kingdom Metazoa; phylum Chordata; class Chondrichthyes; order Orectolobiformes; family Hemiscylliidae; genus Chiloscyllium; species Chiloscyllium punctatum. Next base: position 24,631,447 of record NC_092783.1, read on the forward strand.
CTACAAAGAGCAGAGGCCCAAGTACAGATCCCTATGGGACACCACTGATCACTGACCTCCAGACGGAATACAGTCCATTCAGTACCACTTTTAGTCCTCTTTCAGCCAGCCAGTTCTGTATCCAGCCACATTTCCCTGTATCCCATACCTCCTAACTTTCTGAATGAATTTATTTGAGTTCTTTGGGGATGTATCAAAGTTGGATAGTTAAAGGGAAACCAGTAGATATGATATATCTGGATTTCCAAAAGGCATTAAACAATGTACTATACCAAGGCTGCTTAATAGAGACAAGATGTTGGGGATAGCATATTAGCATGGATAGAGGATTGGCTCGTTAATAGAAGACAGGGCGTTGGTATTGGGGGCAGTTTCATTATGGCTATCTGTAACTAATTGAATGGCAGAGGGATCAAAACTGGGGTCACACTAGTCACAATATACACTAACTTGGATAAGTGAAGTGAATGCACTATAACTAAGTTTATGGATGATGCAAAAATAGGTGGGAAGGCAAGTGGTGAGGATAACACAAGAGTCTGCAGAGGGATACAGACAGGTTAAGTAAGTGGGGAAAAGTCAGGGGACTATAATGTGCGAAAATGTAGGGTTATGCACTTTAACAGGAAAGATAGAGGAGCTGAATATTGTATAAATGGAGAAGGATTGCAGAAAATTGTACCACACAGGGATTTGGGGCTCTTCATGTATTGATCATAAAAGGTTCAGCAGGTAACAGGGAAGGCAATGGAATGTTGGCCTTTATTTCAAAACGAATAGAGTCTAAACTTAGGGAAGCCTTGCTAAAAAGTGTATGAGGCACTAGTCAGACCACAGCTGGAATACTTTGAACAGTTTCGATCCCATTATCGAAGGAAAGTTATATGGGGATTGGATACAGTCCAGAGAAGGTTCACTCAGCTGATCCTGAGGATGGATAGACTGTCATTTGAGGAAAGATTGAACACGTTTGGCCTGTACTCATTGGAGTTTAGAAACATGAAAGGTGACCTTCTTGAAACATACAGGATTCTAAGGGGTAGATACAACGATGGGGTTGTGTCTCCTTGTCGGAGAGTCTCAGGTGAGATGGCATCATCTCAGAGTGAAGGGTCACAGATCTCAGACTGAGATGAGGAGGAACCTCTTCTCTCAGATTGTAGGGGGCTGTTGAGGCTGGGTCACGAAGTATATTCAAGGCTGAGAGAGACAGGTTTTTAAATCAGGGAATCAAAGGTTATGGTGAAAAGGTTATACTGAATGATGCAGCAGACTCAATGAGCTGAACAATGACTGCAGATGCTGGAAACCAGATTCTGGATTAGTGGAGTGCTGGAAGAGCACAGCAGTTCAGGCAGCATCTGAGGAGCTTCGAAATCAACGTTTCGGGCAAAAGCCTTTCATCAGGAATAAAGCTTTACTCCCGATGAAGGGCTTTTGCCCGAAACGTCGATTTTGAAGGATCAATGAGCTGAACAGCCTGCTTCAGTTCCTGGCATTGATGGTGCTAAGGGCAGTGCTGTGTTCATACTGAGAGTTGAGAGACGTGTCGATATGGGAGGGGATCTCTCCCTATCCCCAGCGATGTCACGGTGACTCACACTGACTGGCAGCTGAATGCGGTCTTGCTGTCTGAGAGTCGCTGAGCCACCTCCGAGCAGTCCTGGAAAACAAGAATGAGGGCTCTTCACAATCCAGAAAGGAGCCATGGAAATGAATGAACCTGAGCCCTGGCTCTGTCTCCAAATGAGCCAAGTGACTTGTCACCCTGTGAGGGCAGGCAGGGCAGATTGAGAGGCTGAATGGCCTATTGCTTATATGCTCTTCATACCCACACATGACCTTTAACTCTAGAACGAACTCCCGTGAACTTCTGCAAGTATGTTGGGACCTTACTCTCCCACGCTGGGAGAAGCCCTACCATTGAGTTGATCACCCAACTCACAATGGACCATTCTCAGAACCCAGTCTCTTAATGGATCAGGGGGCGACAAGGAGGATCCATCCTCCTCTTTGCCCAAAAGCGACACAAGCAAATTCTTGCTCCCATTGTCACGCTACATTACATTCCCTACAGTGTGGAAACAGGCCCTTCGGCCCAACACGTCCACACCCACCCGCCAAAGAGTAACCCACCCAGACCCATTCCCCTATCCTATATTTACCCCGGACGAATAATGCACCTAAAACTCTGGGCAATTTAGCATGGCCAATTAATCTACCTGCTACTCTTGGGATTGTGAGAAGAAACCCACACAGACACGGGGGGGAATGTGCAAACTCCACACAGACAGATACCCAAGGTGGGAATCAAACCCAGGTCCCTGGTGCTGTGAGACAGCAGTGCTAACCACTGAGCCACCATGCTGCCCAATGCCTTGGGTTGGTTAACAGAATATGCCCCGGCAATTAGACAACAACAACATCCTGCATTTAGATTGTGCCTGTCATGCAGTTAAAGACACCCCAAATGGCCTCATGAGAACATGACATTGTAAAGTACCAATGCTGAGTCACAGACAGCTCGATTAGGTCAGGTATCTGAAATCTTGGTCAATGATGTAAGTTGTAAGAGGGAAAGTGAGCCAACGAGCTGCAGATTCTGGAGTTTTGGCTAAAGGAACCAAAGGCACAGCAGCCATTAGTGCAGGGATTCAAACTGAGGATGCACAGGAAGCTAGGAGGAGATAGTAAAGTGAGACGAACACACAGACAGCTTGAAAAGGGGTCTTTTTCAAGAGTGATTAGTAGTGACCAGTGAAGTTCCACAGGGGTCATTGTTGGGACCACAACTATTCACGTTCTACATTAACCATCTGGACCAGGGACCTTGAGGGCATTGTTGCTAAGTTTACAGACGACACAAAGATAGTTGGAGGGTCAGTTAGGAGGCAGGGAGGCTGCAGAAGGACTTAGACAGACTAGGAGAGTGGGCAAAGAAATGGCAGATAGAGTACAATGTGGGAAAGTGTTTGGTTATCACTTTGGTAGGACGGATAGAGGCTTAGAGTATTTTCTAAATAAGGTAAGACTTTAGAAATCTGCAGCACTAAGGGACTTGGGAGTTCTCATTCAGGGTTCTCTCAAGGTTAACTTGCAGGTTCAGTGAGGAAGACAATATGCATTGTTAACTTTCATTCCCTGAGGGTAGGAATACAAAAGCAGGGATGGACAGCTGAGACTGGGGAAGGCTCTGATCTGACTGCATTCGGGATATTGTGAGCAGTTTTGGGCCCTGTATCTAAGGAAGGATGTGCTGGCCTTGCCAAGGGTCCAGAAGAGGTTTACAAGAATGATCCCGGGGAATGAAAGGCTTGTCCTCTGAGGAGCAGTTGAGGTCTCTGGGTCTGTACTCGATGGAGTTTAGACGGATGAGGGGGTTCTGATTCTAATTTACAGTATACCGAGAGGCCTGGAGAAAGTGGGTGTGGAGATGGTGTTTCCGCTGGTGGGAGAGACTCGGAGCTGAGGGCGCTGCCTCAGAGTGAAAAGATAACCCTATAGAGCTGAGATGAGGAGGAATTTCCTCAGCCAGAGGGTGGGGAATCTGTGGAACTCATTGCCGCTGCGGGCTGGGGAGGCCAAGTCATTGTGTGTCTTTAAGGCAGAGACAGATAGGGTCTGGATTGGTAAGGGGTCTAGGGTTCTGGGAGAAAGCAGGAGAATGGGGTTGAGAAACATACCAGCCATGATCGAATGGTGGAACACACCTGATGGGCCGAATGACCTAATTCTGTTCACACATCTTACGGCATAAGAAGGAATTCTTGATTCCAATGTCATCAGGTCATCACAAGCAGGAAGGGACATTGTTTATCTGAAACAATGAGCTATTTAGACAGTGTAGGGGTGACCATTGGGCTGGGGAAATCCTTTGTCCATCTTCTCTCCCAGAGCCATCCACCCTCTCTCACTTTCTCTTTCCGCTGCGGCAGTCTGTCCTCCCAGACTATCCCTGCCTGTCGTTGGAGCTCCATGAGGTCTAAGACATGGGAGTGTGATGTCAGATGAGCACTTCCTTCGGTGTTAATCACGTTGTGTGGAACACTTTGACCCAAATCCGGAGAGGCCCCTGGTGTTGCTCACTCCTCACTGCTGAGGTCCAGTCAAGTGTAAATCCCTCAGACTGGTTTCTAAACCCGGGCAGCTCCATATTCCTGGGTCCTCCTCCAGGGGCCCACAATCCTCTGGAATATCCATCCCTTATTTCACCATTCCCCATTTCCATTGCTCTGTGGAAGTGGATGCATCTTCAGGGATTTGGGGGAATCAATGTCCCTGCTTGACTATCTCATCCTCGTCCTTTAAGGGGTTTCCAATATCTCCCAGTGTGCCTTGGTGTTGATATTAACGTCAATCTTGTTGAGTGTGTGGGGACCTGCCCTGTTTCAAGGTGCTGGATAAATGTAAGTTGTTGTTGTTAAGCCCATCAGGTCAGGTTGCGATGGGCTTGTCTCAGCACTGAGAGGAGTAACTCCCTGCCCTGCTCCATGGTGTAACAGTATCCCCGGGCTGGCCCAGGCCCAACCCCTACCCAGGCCCAGGACAAAACCCCCATCTGGAAACCCCTTCCAAGCCCATTCCCCGAACCCCTCCCACACCCTTTCCAAACCCACTCCCCCAGACATTCCCAAACCCATTCCCAAGCTCATTACGGAGCCCCCTCCCAGACGCTTTCCAAACCCACCCTCCAGACAGTCCCAAACCCTTTCCCAAGCACCCCCCCCCCCCAGTCGTTCCCAAACCCTTTCCCAAACTCCCACCCAGACATTCCCAAACCCTCCTGTGTGAGCCCTCGGCCACTCGGTCTAAATCCAGCCCCACCATATAATCCTAGGATCCAGATTGAGAGGAACAGTGCCTCTCACTGTGAGGATTCGGGATATTGGAAACACGGAAAAAGTCATTCCTGATGAAGGGCTCCAGCCCAAAACATTGATTATCCTGCTCCTCGGATGCTGCCTGACCTGCTGGGCTTTTCCAGCCCCACACTCTCAGCATTGGAAAAATGGCAGTACATCATCTCACCCATTGCACCCACAGTAGCCACTGTACCAGCTGAACTAGCCACACCAACGAGAGTCTATTGGACTTGGAGTATTTAACTCAGTTTCTGACCCAGCCGACCTGGGTTCCTGCAGCATTGCGTGTGCAGTAATGATGACGTGGTGTTTGGGCCAACTGCAGGGAGTGTGGTTTGGGTTAGCTCAGGATTGGGGTTAGTCACTCACCGTGTGAGGTTCCAGTAAATGGCAGTGAGCAGACAGAGTGGCAGCAGTAGGCAGAAGGTGATGAGAGTGCTGATAATGGTGATGGTGCTGAGAGCTGGCAGGCTGGGTGGCACCCTGAGACCCTGCAGTGGGATCACTGAGGGGATGGACAGAGGAACACCATCAGTGTCAGAACAAAGCAAACAGCACAGTGCGATGGTACAAAATACTCCCAACCCCTTGGAGCAGGACATCATCACACACCTCCAGTGAATACAACCCCACCGACACTCCCCACCGCAACACACTCCCCACCGCAACACACTCCCCACCGCAACACACTCCCCACAACACCCCCACCGCAACACACTCCCCACAACACCCCCACCGCAACACACTCCCCACCGCAACACACTCCCCACAACACCCCCCCACCGCAACACACCCCCCACAACACCCCCCCACCGCAACACACCCCCACCGCAACACACCCCCCACAACACCCCCCCACCGCAACACCCCCCCACCCCAACACACCCCACACACTCCCCACCGCAACACACCCCCCACCGCAACACACCCCCCACCGCAACACCCCCACCACCAACACACCCCCACCACCAACACACCCCCCACCGCAACACCCCCCCACAACACCCCCACCACCAACACACCCCCCCACAACACCCCCACCACCAACACACCCCCCCACAACACCCCCACCACCAACACACCCCCCCACAACACCCCCACCACCAACACACCCCCCCACAACACCCCCACCACCAACACACCCCCCCACAACACCCCCACCACCAACACACCCCCCACCGCAACACACCCCCCACCGCAACACACCCCCCACCGCAACACACCCCCCACCGCAACACACAACACCCCCCACCCCAACACACCCCCCACCCCGCAACATACAACACACCCCCACCGCAACACACCCCCCACCGCCAACACACCGCAACACACCCCCCACAACACACCCCCCACCGCAACACACTCCCCACAACACCCCCACAACACCTCCACCCCCCAACGCAACACACTCCCCACAACACGCCCCACCCCAACACACACCCCACCCCAACACACCCCAAACACACCCCCCGCCCCAAACACACCCCCCGCCCCAAACACCCCCACCGCAACACACTCCCCACAACACCCCCACCGCAACACACTCCCCACAACACCCCCACCGCAACACACTCCCCACAACACCCCCACAACAACACCCCCCCACCCCAACACACTCCCCACAACACCCAACACACCCCCCCACCCCAACACACACCCCATCCCAACACACACCCCACAATACACCCCCACCGCAACACACCCCCCACAACACCCCACCTCCCCAACACACCCCCCACAACACCCCCACCCCCCCAACACACCCCCCACAACACCCCCACCCCCCCAACACACCCCCCACAACACCCCCACCCCCCCCAACACACCCCCCACAACACCCCCACCCCCCCAACACACCCCCCACAACACCCCCCACCCCCCCAACACACCCCCCACAACACCCCCACCCCCCCAACACACCCCCCACAACACCCCCACCCCCCCAACACACCCCCCACAACACCCCCACCCCCCCAACACACCACCCACCCCAACACACTCCCCACAACATCCCCACCCCCCAACGCACCACCCACCGCAACACTCCCCACAACACCCCCACCCCCCACAACACCCCCACCCCCCAACACAACACACTCCCCACAACACTCCTAACCCCCCAACACACCCGCCACCGCAACACACTCCCCACCGCAACACACTGCCCAGCCCCAACACACCCCCGCACCCATACACCCCCAGCCCCAACACACTCCCCAGCCCCAACACACTCCCCAGCCCCAACACACTCCCCAGCCCCCAAACACTCCCCACAGCAACTCACCCCCCCACCCCAAAACATTCCACACCCAAACACACTCCCCGCACCCATACACTCTCCACCTCAACACACTCTCCACCTCAACGCACTCCCCGCCCAAACACACTCCCCGCCCAAACACACTCCCCGCCCAAACACACTCCCCGCCCAAACACACTCCCCGCCCAAACACACCCTCCGCCCAAACACACTCCCCACCGTAACACACTCCTGACCCCAACACAGTCCCCACCCCAACACACCCCCCCACTGCAAAACATCCCCCCACCCCAACACACTCCCCACCCCCAAACGCACTCCCCACCCCCAACACACTCCCCACCCTCAACACACCCCCAAACACACTCCCCAGCCCCAACACGCTCCCCAGCCCCAACACGCTCCCCACCGCTACACATTCCCCCAACACACTCCCCGCCCCCGACACACTCCCCATCCCCACACACCCCCAAACACACTCCCCAGCCCCAGCACACTCCCAGCCCCAACACACTCCCCGCCCCAGCACACTCCCAGCCCCAGCACACTCCCAGCCCCAACATCACTCCCCGCCCCAACATCACCCCCAAACACACTCCCCACCTCAACACACCCCCCAAACACACTCCCCACCCAGCAACACATTCCCCCCGCCCCAACACACTGCCCCCCACAACACACTCCCCACAACACACCCCCCTGCCCCAACACATTCCCCCCGCCCCAACACACTGCCCCCCCACAACACACTCCCCACAACACACTCCCCCCGCCTCAACACACTCCCCCCGCCTCAACACACTCCCCACCACACTCCCCACCACACTCCCCCCGCCCCAACACACTCCCCCCGCCCCAACACACTCCCCCCGCCCCAACACACTCCCCACAACACTCCCCCCGCCCCAACACACTCCCCACAACACTCCCCCCGCCCCAACACACTCCCCCCACCCCAACGCACACCACCGCCCCAACAGTCTTCTCCCGCCCCAACACACTCCCCACCCACTCCCCACCGCAACACACCCCCCCAACACACTCCACCCCAACACACCCCCTGCTCCAACACACTCCCCACCCGAACACACCCCCCAAACATACTCCCCGCCCCAACACACCCCCTGCCCCAACTCACTCCCCACCCCGACACACTCCCCACCCCGACACTCTCCCCCACCCCGACACGCTCACCGCCCCGACACGCTCACCGCCCCGACACGCTCACCGCCCCGACACGCCCACCACCCCGACACACACCCCCCACCCGGACACACACCCCCCACCCCAACACACTCCCCTCTCCAACTCATCCACCACCCCAAACACACTTGCCACCCCAACACCCTCCCCAACCCAACACCAACACACCCACCACCCCAACATCCTCCCCACCCCAAACACACTTGCCACCCCAAAATCCTCCCCACCACGATACACCCCCCACCCGGACACACCCCCCACCCTCAACACACTCCCCACAGCAACACATCCCCCATCCCCACACACTCCCCACCACAACACACCCCACCACCCCAACACACTCACACCTAAACACACCCCAAACACACTCCCCGCCCCCAACACACTCCCCGCCCCCAACACGCTCCCCGCCCCCAACACGCTCCCCGCCCCCAACACGCTCCCCGCCCCCAACACGCTCCCCGCCCCCAACACGCTCCCCCGACACACTCCCTGCCCCCGACACACTCCCCCCAACTCACCTCCCACCCCCAACACATCCCCGCCCCAACACATCCCTGCCCCAACACATTCCCCGCCCCAAGACACACTCCCGCCCCAAGACACTCCCCACCCCAACACACTCCCCTCCCCAACACACCCCCCAAACACAATCCCCACACCAACACACCCCCCAAACACACTCCCCACACCGCAACACATTCCCCCCGCTCCAACACACTGCCCCCCACAACACACTCCCCCCCGCCCCAACACACTCCCCACCACACACCCCCTCGCCCCAACACACTCCACCCCAACACACCCCCTGCTCCAACACACTCCCCACCCGAACACACCCCCCAACACACTCCCTGCCCCAACACCCCCCCAAACATACACCCCACCCCAACACATTCCCCCCAAACACACTCCCCGCCCCCACTTTCCCCCACCCCCAACACTCTCCCCGCCCCAACTCACTCCCCCAACGCACTCCCCGCCCCAACACCCTCCCCATCCCAACACGCTCCCCGCCCCAACACACACCCCACCCCAACACACACCCCTCTCCAACACATCCCCCACCCCAACACACTCGCCACCCCAAACACACTCGCCACCCCCAAACACCCTCCCCGCCTCTACACCCTCCCCAACCTGACACACTCCCCACAACACACTCGCCACCCCAACATCCTCCCCACCCCAAACACACTCGCCACCCCAAAATCCTCCCCACCGTGATACACCCCCCACCCCCAACACACTCCCCACCCCAACACACTCCCCACAGCAACACATCCCCGACCCCCAAACACTCCCCACGGCAACTCACCCCCCCACCCCAAAACATTCCACACCCAAAAACACTCCCCACCCCGACACGCTCCCCGCCCCGACACACTCCCCACCCCAAACACACTCCCCAACCCAAACACACTCGCCACCCCCGACATCCTCCTCACCCCGACACACTCCCTACCACAATACACCCCCCACCCCAGACACAAACCCCACCCCAACACACTCCCGACCCCAACACACTCCCCACCACAATAAACCCCCCACCCCGACACACTCCCCACCCCGACACACTCCCCACCCCGACACACTCCCCACCCCGACACACTCCCCACCCCGACACACTCCCCACCCCGACACACTCCCCACCCCGACACACCCCCCCACCCCGACACAAACCCCCACTCCGACACACTCCCCACTCCGACACACTCCCCACTCCGACACACTCCCCACCCCAACACACTCCCCACCCCAACACATCCTCCATCCCCACACAGTCCCCACAGCAACACATCCCCCATCCCCACACAGTCCCCACCCCAACACAGTCCCCACAGCAACACATCCCCCATCCCCACACACTCACCACCCCCAACACACTCACCACCCCAACACAAACCCCACCCTAACACTCTCCCTGACCCCAACACTCTCCCTGACCCCAACACTCTCCCTGACCCCAACACTCTCCCTGACCCCAACACTCTCCCCACCCAAAGTGGGGTGATAAACCGCCCCCGTGTTTACTGTGGAGCAAGGCCCACATTGGGAGAGCCAGTAGTATCCATTTTAAAGCAGACAGTATTCATTCTAAAACAGTAGCTGCCAGCCCGACCACATGATCAGGAGAAGGGGGCCCAAAGACAGATCCGAATACACACCGGACCAGACACTAGTCAGGACTCCAGACAATGGTCATGACTCACAGATCGAAACCCACCTTATCTCGTCAAGGTTCCAACTGACACACACCCATAACCTGATCATGCAAAACAGTCCGACACAAAAGACAAACACCAAACAAACAGGATGAATCTAACAGACACTTTGGAAGTAACAAAGGTGGGTGCTAGCCTCCAGCCCTCACGGAGAGACAAGCAGATAGCACCCGGACCCATTTATGTAAAGATAAACAGCACACCTTTTGTGTATGCTGCCGACTCTCCGAGGACGGCAGGAAGCTTGACATTCACACATACTCCAGCCATGATTGCCACCATTCACACACATTCATACCCAATCTCCTACATCCTGACTCATGAAGTATATAACTTGTAACATCGCGGGGGGAGCGAGAGAGCGATCGAGATTCGGACCTCGGTTGGTCTCCGCCGGTGTTAAACATTTTAATAAAATTACCGATTGTCGAACCGCACTTCTGGGCTCAGACTGAGATCATTTCATCCGCGCGAACACCACCCAAACACACCCCCCGCCCCCAACACACCCCCCCCGCCCCCAACAGGCGCGCTGCCCCAACACATCCCCCGCCCCAACACATCCCCCGCCCCAACACACCCCTCAAACACAATCCTCACCCCGCAACACACTCCCCACAACACACCCCCCCGCCCCAAAACACCCCCCCGCCCCAACACATTCCCCCCCGCCCCAACACACTGCCCCCCACAACACACTGCCCCCCACAACACACTCCACCAGTCTTCCCCCGCCCCAACACACTCCCCACCCCGCAAAACACTCCCCACAACACACTCCCCCGCCCCAACACACTCCCCCGCCCCAACTCACACACCCCACCCCCAACACACTTCCCACCCTCCAACACACACCCCACCCCAACACACACCCCCCGCCCCAACATACTCCCCACCTCAACACACCCCCTCGCCCCAACACACCCCCTCGCCCCAACATACTCCCCACCCCAACACACCCCCCCAACTCACACCCCACCCCCAACACTCTCCCCACCCCCAACACTCTCCCCACCCCCAACACTCTCCCCACCCCCAACACTCTCCCCACCCCCGACACACTCCCCCGCCCCCGACACACTCCCCCGCCCCCGACACACTCCCCCGCCCCCGACACACTCCCCCGCCCCCGACACACTCCCCCGCCCCCGACACACTCCCCCGACACCCCCCCCCACCTCAACACATGCCCCAACATACTCCCCACCCCAACACACCCCCCCAACTCACACCCCACCCCCAACACTCTCCCCACCCCCAACACTCTCCCCACCCCCAACACACCCCCTCCCCCAACACACCCCCCGCCCCCGACACACTCCCCCGCCCCCGACACACTCCCCCGCCCCCGACACACTCCCCCGCCCCCGACACACTCCCCCGACACCCCCCCCACCTCAACACATGCCCCAAACACACTCCCCACCCCAAAACACACTCTCCAACCCAACACACTCCCAGCCCCCACACACCCCGCACCCACGCACTCCCAGCCCCGACACACTCCCCACCCCACACCCCGCCCCAACACACTCCCCACCCCAACACACTCCCCGCCCCAAAACAACCCCCCGCTCCAACACACCCCCCAACACACTCCCCGCCCCAAAACAACCCCCCACCCCCAACACACTCCCCACCCCAACACACCCCCCAACACACTCCCCGCCCCAACACACCCCCCCACACACTCCCCCCGTCCCAACACCCTCCTCGCCCCCAACACCCCCCCCCCCCGGCCCCCAACACCCCCCCCCCCCCGGCCCCCAACACACCCCCCCCCCCCGGCCCCCAACACACCCCCCACCCCGGCCCCCAACACACCCCCCACCCCGGCCCCCAACACACCCCCCCACCCCCCCCCGGCCCCCAACACACCCCCCCCCCCCGGCCCCCAACACACCCCCCCCCCGGCCCCCAACACACCCCCCCCCCCCCGGCCCCCAACACACCCCCCCCCCCGGCCCCCAACACAACCCCCCCGGCCCCCAACACACACTCCCCTGCCCCAACACACACCCCCTACCCCAACACACACACTCCTCGCCCCCAACACACACACTCCTCGCCCCCCAACACACCCCCCAGCCCCAACACACTCCCCACAACATTCCCCTCCACCCTCCAACATCCCCCCCCCCCCCCCCCCAGTGACACGACTGTTAACACTAATCTGAACCCTGGGGTAGGGGTGAAGGGTGGTACGTGGATACAGGGAGTGGGAATGGGGAGTGTGGGAGGAGGGGGTTTGTATGTGAGGGAAATGAAGGGAGTGATATGGGGGGTGATTGTGGAGAGAGGATGGGGACGATGGGATGTGCTGAAGGGGAGTCTAGGGGAGGAGTGTGGAGAGGGCATGTATAGAAGCGAAGGGAATGTGGGAGGCAGTGTGTGCTGAGGTGGGTGAGTGAGGAAGGGGTTAGTATGAAAGTGGGGGAGTGTGGGGTTGGGCGGCTGTTGGGATTGGGCGTCTATGAGGGCCACGGAAGGTGTCTGGATAGACACTGGATGTTCCCAAGCTGAGGGCCTTGCCAGTCCTGATTCTGGGTTCCCTGTGGACTCTCACATACTGACTTGTTTGTTAGGCCATGTTGTGGCCTCTGCTACATCCCCCTTCACCCTTTAACCTCAGGAAAATCACCCAAAGAATGGCAGAGAGAATAACCCTTACATCTTGCTGTTAATCACCTTCTAGAATGTTCCACACAGCGGGGTTGGGTAATGAATAGATCCCAGGGAAGGGCTGCATTTAAACTGAAACAGTCCCATCTACCTGAGGTAGAAGTAGGAATCTGGCAGTACCTTACCTGCTCTGGTGGTGAATGGCTCTGACCATTGGCTGACCAGAATGGGGGTCCTTTCATCCCTGAGCACATAACGTCCCCTGGGGGGTAACAAACAAGAGCCCAGTTATTCTGGCAGTGTGAACCAGTTGGGCCGAAGGGCCTGTTTCCACACTGTCGGGAATCTATTCTATTTAAACAAAGCTCGGCAGTTGACTGTCAAACTCATTAATTGGTGCATCTTCCATGACAACACCTCGACCAATCAGAGGTCACTCATCAACCAATTGGCAACCTTGTCTGATGCAGTGAAACTGCCTTGAATTGGTATTCATAGAACATGGAACATTCCAGAGCAGTGCAGCCCACAGGCCCTCGATGTTGTGCCGAACTGTGGAACCAATCTGAAGCCCATCTATCCTACACTATTCCATTCTCATCCATATGTTTATCCAATGCCCATTTAAATGCCCTTAATGTTGGTGAATCTACTACTGATGCAGGCAGGGCGTTCCACGCCCCTACTACTCTCTGAGTAAAGAACCTACCTCTGACATCTGCCCTATTTCTATTCCCCTTCAATTTAAAGCTATGTCCCTTCATGCTAGCCCTCACCATCTGAGGGAAAAGGCTCTCACTGTCCACCCTATCTAACCCTCTGATTATCTTCTACATCTCAATTAAGTCACCTCTCAACCTTCTCTCTAACAAAAACAGCCTCAAGTTCCTTAGCCCTTCCTCGTAAGACCTTCCCTCCATACCATGCAACATCCTTGTAAATCTCCTCTGAACCATTTCCAAAGCTTCCACATCCTTCCTATAATGCGGTGTCCAGAACTGTACCCAATACTCTAAATGTGGCTGCACCAGAGTTTTGTACAGCTGCAGCATGATCTCATGGCTCTGAAACTCAATCCTTTTACTAGTAAAAGCTAACACACCGTATGACTTCTTAATAACCCTATCAATCTGGGTGGCAACTTTCAGGGATCTATGTACATGGACACTGAGACCTCTCTGTTCATCTACATTACCAAGTATCTTACCATTAATCCAGTACTCTGCATTCCATTTGCTTCTTCCATCCCTCTCTCTCTCACACACACACACAGACACACATGGACACACACGTACACGGACACACAGATACACACATGGATACGTGGACACACACAGACACACAGATGCACATGCATTCGGACACACGGACACACAGAGAGACACACACACAGACACACAAACACATACAGACACACACACAGACACACACAGACAGACACACAGATACATACAGACACACACACACATTGACACACAGACACACACACAGATGCACACACCCACATAGACACACACAGACAGACACACACACAAACATACACACATAGATGAACACGCGCACACACAGACACACATAGACACGCACAGATACACAGACACACACACAGACACACAAACACACACAGACACACACACACAGACACACAAACACACACAGACACACACTCGCGCACACACACAGAGACACACACACACCAGACACACACACAAACACACACAGACACACACTCGCGCACACACACAGAGACACACACACACAGACACACACACAAACACACACAGACACACACTCGCGCACACACACAGAGACACACACACACAGACACACACACAAACACACTCTCTCTCTCTCGTGGCCCACAGAGGCAGTCCGTCTTCAGGAGAGTCACCGGTTGGTGATTCCATAGTACCCTCAAACCCAGTGCTCACCGAATCCCCCTGTGCTCACTGAATCTCCCTGTGCTCACTGAATCTCCCTGTGCTCACCAAATCCCCCAGTGCTCACCGAATCGCCCTGTGCTCACTGAATCCCCCAGTGCTCACCGAATCCCCCAGTGCTCACCAAATCCCCCAGTGCTCACCAAATCCCCCTTGTGCTCACCGAATCCACCTGGGTTCACCGAATCCCCCTGTGCTCACTGAATCCCCCTGTACTCACCGAATCCCCCAGCGCTCACCGAATCCCTCAGTTCTCACCGAATTGCCCTGTGCTCACTGAATCCCCCTGTTCTCACTAAATTCCCCAGTGCTCACCAAATCCCCCAGTACTCACCGAATCCCCAAGTGCTCACCGAATCACCCTGTGCTCACCGAATCCCCCTGTTCTCACCGAATCACCCCGTTCTCACCTAATCCTCCAGTGCTCACCAAATCCCGCAGTGCTCACCGAATCCCCCTGTTCTCACTGAATCCCCCTGTGCACACCGAATCCCCTTGTGCTCACCCACTCCCCCAGTGCTCACCGAATCACCGTGTGCACAGCAAATCCTTCGGTGCTCACTGAAACCCCCTGTTCTCACCGAATCTCCCTGTGCTCACTGAATCCCCCAGTGCTCACCGAATCCCCTTGTGCTCACCAAATCCTGCAGTGCTCACCAAATCCCCCTGTTCTCACCGAATCCCCCTGTTCTCACTGAATCCCCCTGTGCTCACCAAATCCCGCAGTGCTCACCGAATCCCCCTGTTCTCACTGAATCCCCCTGTGCTCACCGAATCCCCTTGTGCTCACCCACTCCCCCAGTGCTCACCGAATCACCCTGTGCTCACCAAATCCTTCAGTGCTCACTGAAACCCCCTGTTCTCACTGAATCCCCCAGTGCTCACCGAATCCCTTGTGCTCACCAAATTCCCCGGTGCTCACCGAATACCCCAGTGCTCACCGAATCCCTTGTGCTCACCAAATCCCCCAGTGCTCACCAAATCCCCCAGTGCTCACCGAATCCACCTGTGCTCACTGAATCCCCCTGTTCTCACCGAATCCCCCAGTGCTCACCGAATCCACCTGTGCTCACCGAATCCCCCTGTTCTCACCGAATCCCCCAGTGCTCACCGAATCCCCCTGTTCTCACCGAATCCCCCAGTGCTCACCGAATCCCCCTGTGCTCACTGAATCCCCCTGTTCTCACCGAATCCCCCAGTGCTCACCGAATCCCCCTGTGCTCACTGAATCCCCCTGTTCTCACCGAATCCCCCTGTGCTCACTGAATCCCCCTGTTCTCACCGAATCCCCCAGTGCTCACCGAATCCCTCTGTTCTC
>NC_092783.1:24650376-24705376 GCF_047496795.1 Chiloscyllium punctatum
TGATTCTCAGGAGTCCTGAGCTGACTGGGATTACCCATAAAATACTGTCCACCAGAGCTTTCACTGATTCCCACTGAGCTCCATAGGAGCCTGGAGACTGCCTGCTGTCTTTGGCTGATCTCTCCAGCATTGTCCATCCACAATGCCCTTGGGGAGGGAATTCCAGGATTTTGACCCAGCAATGTTGAAGGAGTGTCGATATATTTCCAAGTCAGGATGGTGAGTGGCTCAGAGGGGAACTTGGTGTTCCCAAGTACCTGCTGCCTTTGTCCTTCTGGATGGAAGTGGTCGTGGGTTTGGAAGGTGCTGTCTGAGGATCGTTGGTGAGTTTCTGCAGTACATTCTGTAGATAATACACACTGCTGTTACTGAGTGTCGGTGGGGGAGGGAGGGGATGTTTGTGGGTGTGGGGCCAATCAAGTGGGGACTGCTTTGTCCTGGATGGTGTCGAGCTTCTTGAGTGTTGTTGGAGCTGCCCCCACCCAGGGTAAGTGGGGAGTATCCTATCCCACTCCTGACTTGTGCCTTGTAGATGGTGGACAGGCTTTGGGGAGTCAGGAGGGGAGTTACTCGCTGTAGTATTCCTGACCTCTGACCTGCTCTTGTAGCCACTGCGTTTATGTGGTGAGTCCAGCTGAGTTTCTGGTCAATGGTAAATCCCAGGGCATTGGTAGTGGGGTATTCAGTGATGGTGACACCATTGGATGCTAAGGGAGGATGTCTCTTACTGGTGATGGTCATAGCCTGGCATTTATGTGGTATGAATGTTACTTTCCACTTGTCAGCCCAAGCCTGAGTCCCGATCATGTTGCATTTGAACATGGACTGCTTCAGTGTCTGAGGAGTTGTATATACTGCTAAGCTTTGAGTAATCATCCCCACTTCTGACCTGATGATGGAGGGAAGGTCATTGTTGAAGCAGCTGAAGATGGTTGGGCCTAGGACACTCCCCTGAGGGACTCCTGCAGAGATGACTTGGAGCTGAGATGACTGACCTCCAACAACTGTAACCATCTTCCAATGTCCCGCGTATGACTCTAACCAGCGGAGAGTCTGTCCCGTGATACTGGTTCATTCCAGTTTTGCCAGGGCTCCTTGATGCCACACTTTGTCAATTATGGCCTTGATGTCAAGGGCTGTCACTCTGTCCATGTTTAAACAAAGCTGTAATGAGGTCAGGAGCTAAGTGGCCCTGGCAGAACTCAGGGCATCCCTGAGCAAGTTACTGGGGAGCAGGTACAGCTTTAGCCTCCCTTGGGAAGATGCTGAGGGAAGGGAAATGTTTTCCTGAGGTTTCAGGAAGGGCACAACATGAGACAGGTTAATAGGAACCTCCAGTCTTGACAATCCCTGGGATGGGTTGGGAATAGTTTCCCTGAAGGGTTAGTCTGTCATTTGCAGTTGGGGTGAGGAGTGGGGTCTCTCATACCTGCACTCTCCACCAACAGGACGTCCAGTGTGATGTGCTGGCTGGGACCCCACTGCAGGTTCTCGGCAATACGCTGGAAGAGGCCACACGCAGGGAGCTGGAGGAGCACAGAGGTACTGCGGATATGGCCTGTCCCTGAACGGGCCAGAGTAGGAGTAATGCCCCACACTGAAACACAGAGAGGTACAGTCAGGCACTGGGGCTGTGTGGGCAATCCACCTTTCCCGACAGTGCCAACCTCTAGGGGGCACCACAACCGCGCCCCACCCCACACAACCCCCACGCCACAACCCCCCCACCCCACGCCACAACACCCCCACCCCACGCCACAACACCCCCACCCCACAACACCCTCACGCCACAACACCCCCACCCCACGCCACAACACCCCCACCCCACACAACCCCCACGCCACAACCCCCCCACCCCACACAACCCTCACGCCACAACACCCCCACCCCACGCCACAACACCCCCACCCCACACAACCCCCACGCCACAACACCCCCACCCCACACCACCCCCACCCCACACAACCCCCACGCCACAACACCCCCACCCCACACAACCCCCACGCCACAACACCCCCACCCCACAACACCCCCACGCCACAACACCCCCACCCCACACAACCCCCACGCCACAACACCCCCACCCCACACCACCCCCACCCCACAACACCCCCACGCCACAACACCCCCACCCCACACAACCCCCACGCCACAACACCCCCACGCCACAACACCCCCACCCCACACCACCCCCACCCCACAACACCCCCACCCCACACCACCCCCACCCCACAACACCCCCACGCCACACCACCCCCACCCCACACCTCCCTCACGCCACAACACCCCCACCCCACCCCACACCACCCCCACCCCACACCTCCCCCACACCACAACACACCCATTCCACACCACCCCAACACCACAACAGCCCCACCCCACACCACCCCCTCCCCACACCTCCCCAACCCCACACCACCCCCATCCCACAACTCCCCCACCCCACACCTCCCCCACCCCACATCACTACCACCCCACACCTCCCCAACACCACAATACCCCCACCCCACCCCACCCCCCATCCCACATTTCCCCCACGCCACAACACCCCCACCCCACACCTCCACAACACCACAGCACCCCACCCCACACCACCCAGACACCACAACACCCCGAACCCACACCTCCCCAACACCACAGCACCCCCACCCCACACCATCCCAACACCATAGCACCCCCACCCCATGCTTCCCCCACACCACAACACCCCGAACCCACACCACCCCAACACCGCAACACCCCCACCCCACATCTCCCCAATACCGCAACACCCCACCCCACACCACCCCAACACCACAGCGCACCCACCCCACACCCCAGCACCCCCACCCCACACGACAACACCCAACACCATGCCTCCCCCACACCATAACACACCCACCCCAAAACCACAACACCCCCACCCACACCACCCCAACACCACAGCATCCCCACCCCACACCACAACACCCCCATCCCACACCACCCCAACATCCCACAGCACCCCCTCCCCACACTACACCAACATCACACAGCACCCCCACCCCAACACCACAGTACCCCCACCCCACCCCACCTCACACAGCACAGCATCCCCACCCACCACCATCCCAACCCAACACCCCCACCTCACACAGCACCCCCATCCCACCCCACCCCAACACCACAGCACCCCCACTCCACACAGCACAGTAACCCCACCCCACCCCATCTCACACAGCACAGCACCCCCACCCCACACCACCCCAACACCACACAGTACCCCCACCCCACACCCTCCCCAACACCACACAGTACCCCCTGGGGTGGGGGAGTCCTGAACTAGAGGGCATAGATTTAAGGTGAGAGGGGGAAGATATAAAAGAGACCTAAGGGGCAACTTTTTCACACAGAGGGTGGTACGTGTATGGAATGAGCTGCCAGAGGATGTGGTGGAGGCTGGTACAATTGCACCATTTAAGAGGCATTTGGATGGGTATATGAATAGGAAGGGTTTGGAGGGATATGGGCCAAGTGCTGGCAGGTGGGACTAGGTTGGGTTGGGATATCTGGTCGGCATGGACGGGTTGGACTGAAGGGTCTGTTTCCATGCTGTACATCTCTATGACTCTATGACTCAGCAGTACATACCTACTTTTGTATTCTAGCCCTCTCAAAATGAATGCTAACATTGCATTTGCCTTCCGAACTGTCAACTGAACCTGCATGTTAACCTGAAGGAATCCTGAACTTGGACTCCCCAGTCTCTTTGTGCTTTCTGTGCTTAGAAAATGGTCTACACCTCTATTCTTCTTGCCAAAGTGCATAAACTCATACTTTCCTAGATTGTATTGCATCTGCCAATTCTTTCCCACTCTCCTAGCATGTCCAAGTCCTTCTGCAGCCTCCCCACCTCCTCGACATCACACAGCCGTCCATCTCCCCACCTGTCCCTCCACCATTTTTGTGTCATTTGCAAACTTAGCAACAGTGTTAATGTATAACGTGAATAGTTGGGTCCCACTATCGACCCCTGTGGAACACCACTAAGTCATTCTGAAAAAGACCCCTTTATCTCCATCCTCTGCCTTCTGACAGTCAGCCGAACCTCCATATATGCCCAAACCTTGCTCCCAACACTATCGACTCATTTAAGATAGCAGCCTCCAGTACAATACGGTGTCAAGGGCCTTTTGAAAATCCAAGTACATCATGTCCACCAGCTCTCCATTGTCTAAGTTGCTCATTACTTCTTCAAAAAATTGAAAAGGATTAGTCAGGCATGACCTGTCCTTGACGAAACCATGCTGACTCCATTATATTTTGCCATGCACTTCCAAGTACTCTGCAATCTTATACTTAATAATGGACTCGAAAATCTCACCAACGACTGAGGTCAGGCTAACTGGCCTGTACTTTCCTGCCTTCTGCCTCCCTCTCTTCTAAAGCAAGAGTGTTACATTATCTACTTTCCTGTCCTCTGGGACCCTCCCTGACTCCAGTGATTCCTGAAAGACCACCACTAATGTCTCCACAATCTCCTCAGTTAAAAATCACACAACACCAGGTTATAGTCCAACAGGTTTAATTGGGAGCACACTAGCTTTCGGAGCGTCGCTCCTTCATCAGGTGATTGTGGAGGGCTCAATCCTAACACAGAATTTATAGCAAAGATTTACAGTGTGATGTAACTGAAATTATACATCGAAAAATTGATTGTCTGTTAAGCCTTTCATCTGTTAGAATACAGTGATAGTTTCACTTCTTTCATGTGTAAATCACAAAACCTTTTTTTTAAAGTTGCATTCTCGGGTTAGCTGTTAACAATGGTGATAGCCAGACAATATGTTGAAGGTGTTGGCCCCCTGTGTTCTCTGTCTATGACCTGATGTTTAGATTGATTCCAATCTAGAAAGTGAGATAACAGAGTTTTACATAAATTCATGCAGTTTTTGAGCTCAGAGTTCTACATGAATGCATGCAGTTTTTGAGCAAAGTACAATCTAACTCTGCAAGTACAAAACAATTCACCACACAAAATATATGTGTGTATGTGGGTCTTTGTGTCTGTGTGTGTGTGTGTCTGTCTGGAGTGGGGGTTGTGAGTGTGAGAAAGTGTGTGTGTGAGTGCAGAGTGTCTTAAGTCTGTGAGGGGGTGCATGTGTGAGTGTGGGAGTGTGTGTGTCTGTAAGGGTGTGTGTGGGTGTCTGTGGGCGTGTCTGTGTGTCCGTGTGTATGTGTGTAACGGAGTGCCTGTGTGTGTGTGAGTGTGTGTGTGTGTAGGAGTATCTGTGTGTGTGTGTAGTGCAATGGTGGTCACCTGTAATGTGACATGAACCCAAGGTCCCAGTTGAGGCTCTCCTTGTGGGTACTGAACTTAGCTATCAGCCTCTGCTCGGCCACTTTTCTCTGCTGCCTGTCCCGAAGTCCACCTTGGAGGATGGTCACCCGAAGGTCTGAGGCTGAATGTCCTGGACCATGGAAGTGTTCCCCAACTGGGAGGGAACCCTCCTGTCTGTTGATTGTTGTGTGGTGCCCATTCATCCGTTGTTGTAGCCTTTGCTCGGTTTCCCCAATGTACCATGTTGCTGGCGTATTCCATTGTGCAAACTGATGCAAAGTGCTTGTTCAGTTCCTCCACCATTTCTTTGATCCCCATTACTACTTCTCCAGTCTCATTTTCCACTTGATTCTCTCTCGCCTTTTAGGTATCGAGAAAAGTTCTTTCGATCTTTAATCTTTTATACTATGAACTGGTTTGCCCTCATATTTCATGTTCTCACCCCTTATTACATTTTTATTTATCCTTTGCTTCTTTTTTAAAAAAATTTTCAATTGTCTGGCTTCCTACTAGCCTTCACCACATTGTATGGTTTTTCTTTTGATTTTATGCAGTCCCTGACTTCCCCTATCAGCCATGGCTCCTCATCCTCCCCTTAGTATGTTTCTTTTTCCTTGTGATGAATTTTTCCTGGGCCTCCCGAATCATCACCAGAGACTCCTGCCATTGCTGCTCCACTTCCTTCCCTGCTAGGCTCCCCTTCCAATCAACTCTGGCCAGCTCCCCCCCATGTCTTTGTAGTTACCTTTACTCCGTTGTAATACAATTACGCCCGAATCTGGCTTCCCCCTCTCACGCTGCAGGGTGAATTTGATTACAGAACAACCTCAATTACTGAATGAGATGGGCGGAGAGTACTTTGTCCGGATAACTGATCTGATCATGAAAGAAGGAAGCATTTGGGATGTTGTTCGGATAATCCGAAATTTGGATAACTGATGTTCGGATAACCGAGGTCTCTGCCCACGAGGGGCTCCTTCACCTTCAGCTTCCTAATCAGGCCTACCTTGTTACACAGCACCAAATCCAGAATTGCCTGTTCCCTATTCGGCTCAACCACAAGCTGCTCCAAAAAACATCTCATCGACATTTCTTTGCTTAGAATCTGCTTCCAACTGATTTCCCCAGTCAGCCTCCATGATTAGTGTCATTTTGCCTTCCTCACACACCTTCTCTATCTCCTGCCCCACATCCTGGCTACTGCGAGGTGGCCTGGAAGCAACTCTTTATTTTTTCTTTTGCAGTCCCTCAGATCTACCCACACAGATTCCGCGCCTTTTTCTCTTAGATTAGATTCCCTACAGTGTGGAAACAGGCCCTTCGGCCCAACAAGTCCACACCGACCCTCCGAACAGCAACCCACCCAGACCCATTCCCCTACATCTACCCCTTCACCCAACACTACGGGCAATTTACCGATTCACCTGACCTGCACATTTTTGGACTGTGGGAGGAAACCGGAGCACCCGGAGGAAACCCACGCAGACACGGGGAGAATGTGCAAACTCACACAGTCGCCTGAGGTGGGAATTGAACCCGAGTCTCAGGCGCTGTGAGGCAGCAGTGCTAACCACTGCCGCCTTCTGAGTTTTCACAATTTGTTACCATCAATTTAATTTCATTCCTTACTGACAAGGTAACCAAGTGCTCTCTGTCCATCTGCCTGTCCTTTTGATAGGACATGGATCCTTGGATGTTTCATTCCCAGCCCTGCTCCCTGCTCCCCTTGCATTCACATCTCTGTGATACCCACAACATTGTACCTGACAACTTCCGTGTATACGTTTCAGTACAACACCCTCAGTCCTGCACAAACTGTCTCCCTTCTGATAATTGTCCCCTTACCTGCTGGGCCTGAATTTAGTTTCCTGAGCCTTTCCACACTCTCTGTCCTATGACTTGTTTTGGAAACATTGATATCTTCTGCGGAGCCCTCCCACCATCCATAATTTACAGTGCAATTGACCCCACTCTCCACTATTTAGTATAAAGCCCTACCCACAGGCCGAGTTATGTATCACCAGGACTCTGGTCCCAATATGATTCAGGTGGAGCCCGTCCCATTGGAACAGCTCCCTCCTTCCTCAGTGCCAATGTCCCATGAATGTGAACCCATTTCTCCCACACCAATCTTTGAGCCACACATTTACCTCTTTAACCTTGTTGACCCTCTGCCAATTAGCTCGTGGGTCTGGTTTTGGTCTGCTTCTGGTTTCTAATTTAGCTGGAAGCTGCTCCTATTCCCTCTGCAGAGCCTCCTTCCCCTTTCTACCTACATCGTTGGTACCCATGTGGACTACAACATAGAACATAGAACATAGAAGAATACAGCGCAGTACAGGCCCTTCAGCCCTCGATGTTGCGCCGATCAAAGCCCACCTAACCTACACTAACCCACTATCCTCCATATACCTATCCAATGCCCGCTTAAATACCCATAAAGAGGGAGAGTCCACTACTGCTACTGGCAGGGCATTCCATGAACTTACGACTCGCTGAGTGAAGAACCTACCCCTAACATCAGTCCTATATCTACCCCCCCTTAATTTAAAGCTATGCCCCCTTGTAATAGCTGACTCCATACGTGGAAAAAGGTTCTCACTGTCAACCCTATCTAACCCCCTAATCATCTTGTACACCTCTATCAAATCACCCCTAAACCTTCTTTTCTCCAATGAAAACAACCCCAAGTGCCTCAGCCTTTCCTCATAGGATTTTCCTACCATACCAGGCAACATCCTGGTAAACCTCCTCTGCACCCGTTCCAGTGCCTCCACATCCTTCCTATAGTATGGCGACCAAAACTGCACACAATATTCCAGATGCGGCCGCACCAGAGTCTTATACAACTGCAGCATGACCTCAGGACTCCGGAACTCAATTCCTCTACCAATAAAAGCCAGTACGCCATATGCCTTCTTCACTGCACTATTTACCTGGGTGGCAACTTTCAGAGATCTGTGTACATGGACACCAAGATCCCTCTGCTCTTCCACACTACCAAGTAGTCTACCATTAGCCCAGTAATCCATCTTTTTATTACTCTTACCAAAGTGAATCACTTCACACTTAGCTACATTGAACTCCATTTGCCACCTTTCTGCCCAGCTCTGCAGCTTCTCTATATCCCGCTGTAACCTGCCATAACAGTTGGGTCTTTCTCCTCCCACTCCACGTTCCTCTGTAGCCCTGATGAGATATCCAAAGCCCGAGCACCAGGCAGACAACCCAGCCTTCGGGACTCTCAATCCTGGCCACAGGGACCAGTGTTGATTCCCCTGACTATATTATCCCTGATTATAGCTACATTTCTATGGTCAGTTATGGTACCATGGTCAATTATGGTGCTATGGTCAGTTATGGTGCTATGGTCAGTTATGGTGCTATGGTCAGTTTGCTCCTCCTTCTCCAGCCCCCACCCTCATCCACAAATGGAGTAAGAATCTCAAACCTGTTGGACAAGCTCAAGAGCTGAGGCTCCTTCAGCCCTACCTCCTGGATCCCTCTATCTGCCTCACACTTAGTCACATCATCCCCTTGCCCTGGCCACTGACTGAATTTAGTTAATCTAAAGCTGTGAATGACTCCTGAAACACACCATCCGGTAACTCTCCCCTTCCTGATATATCACAGTATTTGAAACTCAGTCTCCAGCTCATAAACTCTGAACCGGAGTTCCTCAAGTAACCAACACTTACTACAGAAGTGGTGACTGAGTAAGACAGGAAGTTTGACTCCAGCTTTTAGAGGGAGCAGACAGATTTGTACCAACTCCAGAAGGTTCTAGTCATTAACCCTTACCCAATGTAGTTGTACTTATTGCCATCAAGCTGGAGTTGATCTTCATGTCTCCACCCATAATGTGTGACATCTGCACAATGGGTGGAGCCAATAAAGCACAAACACTAATACCTTCAGAGCAGCAAAAGGTCACCAGGTAAGTTAGCAAGGCTGTAAACGAGAGGTGAGACAAAAGAATTGCGACTGTACTGGGTTTCTGAATTATGCCAATTCCATTATTGTTGCATCAGAACTTTATGATGTTACCAAAAGTCACTGGATTTTGCCTGATCCAGCAGGGACACTGGGATGGCTTGGAGCCTCCATCGCTGGATGATTTCCTGGAGTCAGTAGGATTTATCCCAGCAGGAACAACTCCCTGTCCTATGATTACGCACTGGCAATCCAGAATCCCAGTAAATCAATGTGCTGGCTTGTAGTCAATGAAATGTAAAGATTTACAGACTTGAAACATGACTAACCATTCCCCAAGTTATCGGTGAACATTAACAAGTTATAGCTCGTCACATTTCCCATTCGGCTTCATATGAGGAAGAGGGGTCAGGAACAGAACAGTTCACTCTGTTCCCACTCCGCAGATGTTGAGTAGTTCCAGATTTTCAGTCGGTAGTGCTTTGTTCTTATTTTGTGAGAGTAATTATGTGACAGAATGTGAGCAGAGCCTCATGATCTGCTGTAAGGGCAGATGATGGTAAACTTGGTCAAAGCAGGAGATTTTAAGGAGCAGCAAGAGGGAGGGAGGGAGGGAGGGAGGTGGAGAGATTTCAGAGACCTCCTTCAGTATGGGGAAGCCTTGTGAGTATGGTCTACATCTTCACTCCAGTGTCACATGAGCTAGGTCACACCTAATGCCCCTGGGGCATTGGGCAAGCCTGCCAGCTGTGCCCCTCAACCCAAAGGCAGGGTCTCACATCCAGAGAACCATAGAAATACAAAGTGGAAGTAGGCCATTTGGCCCATCGAGTCCACACCAACCCTCTGAAGAGCATACCCCAGACCCGTAGAGCCTAGCATTTCCCATGGCCAATCCACCCTAACCTGCACATCCCTGGACACGATGGGCAATTTCCCATGGCCAATCCACCCTAACCTGCACATCCCAGGGCACTATGGGACAATTTAGCACAGCCAATCCACCTTAACCTGCACATCCCTGGACACGATGGGCAATTTAGCATGGCCAATCCACCCTAACCTGCACATCCCAGGGCACTATGGGACAATTTAGCATGGCCAATCCACCCTAACCTGCACATCCCAGGGCACTATGGGACAATTTAGCACAGCCAATCCACCCTCACCTGCACATCCCTGGGCACTATGGGTAATTTAGCATGGCCAATCCACCCTAACCTGCACATCCCTGGGAACTATGGGTAATTTAGCACGGCCAAACCACCTTAACCTGCACATCCCTGGGCACTGTGGGACAATTTAGCATGGCCAATCCACCCTAACCTGCACATCCCTGGGCACTATGGGTAATTTAGCATGGCCAATCCACCCTAACCTGCACATCCCAGGGCACTATGGGACAATTTAGCACGGCCAATCTACCCTAACCTGCATATCCCTGGGCACTATGGGTAATTTAGCATGGCCAATCCACCCTAACCTGCACATCCCAGGGCACTATGGGACAATTTAGCACGGCCAATCCACCCTAACCTGCACATCCCTGGGCACTATGGGTAATTTAGCATGGCCAATCCACCCTCACCTGCACATCCCTGGGCACTATGGGTAATTTAGCATGGCCAATCCACCCTAACCTGCACATCCCTGGGAACTATGGGTAATTTAGCACGGCCAAACCACCCTAACCTGTACATCCCTGGGCACTATGGGTAATTTAGCACGGCCAATCCACCCTCACCTGCACATCCCTGGGCACTATGGGTAATTTAGCATGGCCAATCCACCCTAACCTGCACATCCCAGGGCACTATGGGACAATTTAGCACGGCCAATCTACCCTAACCTGCATATCCCTGGGCACTATGGGTAATTTAGCATGGCCAATCCACCCTAACCTGCACATCCCAGGGCACTATGGGACAATTTAGCACGGCCAATCCACCCTAACCTGCACATCCCTGGGCACTATGGGTAATTTAGCATGGCCAATCCACCCTCACCTGCACATCCCTGGGCACTATGGGTAATTTAGCATGGCCAATCCACCCTAACCTGCACATCCCTGGGAACTATGGGTAATTTAGCACGGCCAAACCACCCTAACCTGTACATCCCTGGGCACTATGGGTAATTTAGCACGGCCAATCCACCCTAACCTGCACATCCCTGGGCACTATGGGTAATTTAGCATGGCCAATCCACCCTAACCTGCACATCCCAGGGCACTATGGGACAATTTAGCACGGCCAATCCACCCTAACCTGCACATCCCTGGGCACTATGGGTAATTTAGCATGGCCAATCCACCCTAACCTGCACATCCCAGGGCACTATGGGACAATTTAGCACGGCCAATCCACCCTAACCTGCACATCCCTGGGCACTATGGGTAATTTAGCATGGCCAATCCACCCTAACCTGCACATCTTTGGAGGGAGGAAACCAGAGGACTCAAAGGAAACCCACATAGACATGGAGTGAATGTGCAAACTCCATGCGGACAGTTGCCCAAGGGAGGAATTGAACCTGGGTCCCTGGCAATGTGAGGCAGCAGTGCTAACCACTGAGCCTCCCCTCTCGTAATACAAATTCACATTCTCACTAGTTTTACAGATTAACAGCAGTATTCAAAATGAATATAGATGTAGATCAGGAAGAGTACTTCATTAAATGGATTACCAACAATGTAGAAAGACTCACTGACTAGGTAAGCAACAGAAACACAAGAGAACAGGAGAAGCCCTCTACATATTGATGGTTCACTGGAGTTTCTCTTTTCCACATTTGATATCACATATGTTTTGTAACTAGGGTTAAAACTGAAAAGGTGGGCTAGTTTAGATTAGATTACTTACAGTGTGGAAACAGGCCCTTCGGCCCAACAAGTCCACACCGCCCCGCCGAAGCGCAACCCACCCATACCCATACATCTACATCTACCCCTTACCTAACACTACGGGCAATTTAACATGGCCAATTCACCTGACCTGCACATCTTTGGACTGTGGGAGGAAACCGGAGCACCCGGAGGAAACCTGCGCAGACACGGGGAGAACGTGCAAACTCCACACAGAGTCACCTGAGGCGGGAATTGAACCCAGGTCTCTAGCGCTGTGAGGCAGCAGTGCTAACCACTGTGCCACCGTGCCGCCCACCAGCTGATTGAAGAATTCATGAAGACGGATTTCCTCTATCTGGATTTCAGCCACTCAATTTATTTGATTATATAAACAAGATTTTAAAAAAGTATTTGCTACGTTATAAACAGCAAAACACATTTATAAAAGTGTTGTGATCTTGCTCTAAAACACCACCTTGAACATGATTATTTTCTGTGTCTAATTCTAACAAGTATTCCTGATAGTCTGATCAGGAGTGAGATAGTTAAAAAACAAGGCGCTTATTCTGAGAGGGCTGTACCTGGTTCTCCAACTTGGTGCTTTTGGAGTCGGATGGTACTCCAGCTGCCGAGCAAGTCTTTCCCTCGATGGTTGACAGAGGTGACAGTGACATTGTAGTCTTGGTCGCTGTCCAGATTTCTCAGCGTTATGTATCTCAGCCTGGTCGTTTTGACCAGGCTGCCTGTGTCCCACTCAATGTAAACCTGTGGAGAATACAGGACCAGCTTCAACATGACCCCCTGACTGCACAGAGACACCTTCAATGTGAAGCCAGTCCCCAAGACTTGGCCAGTGACCCAAATGAGATGCAGCACCAATTTCCAAGACAAAGAAAAAAAAATCTGAGATAAAAGGACATTAAAGAATGAGAACCAGAAATTGCTCCGTGGGATATTAAAGAAAGGTTCATCTCAGCTAATTATCTTTATTTATTCATGGGGTGTGGACATCACTGGGCAAGAAAGAATTTGTTACCCATCCTTAATTGCCCCGCAGTGGGTGGTGGGGAGCTGCCCTCTTGAACTGCCCATTGGGTATAGGGTCTGACAGTGCAGTTAGGAGAGATTTCCAGTCATTGGAGCCAGCCACAGTGATATTGTTCCAAAACAGCATGGTGCTTGGTGGGGAGGAGAAACTGGGTTTGATGGCACCCTTATAGCAACTGCAGTGGCAGAGCAGACTCGAGGGCTGAATGGCCTGCATCTGCTCTTATCTCTCATGGCCTTATGATTTGCTGTCCAGGGCTCTGCAGATGGTGAGGTCTCAGGGGTGGGATGGTGCACATTAATTATTGTGAGTGGTCCCCTCGTCTGTGGCTAGTACATACTGCAGTAACGATGCACGGAAACAGTGGATATTGAGACAAATGGAATTAGCTATGGTTAGATATTGAGTAAACTTCCTCTACACTATAGCCATCAAACACTTCCAGGAGGCATTATGTTCCTGTTAGAGTGAAGCGTCAGGCTGGTAAGATTAGGGAACAATGGATGAATAAAGATATTGATGTTCTAGTCAAGAAGAAAAGAGAATCTTATTTTAGATATGGACAACTTGATTCAATTGAATCTCCTAATCAATATGAAGAGTGTAGGGAAAGAAATCAGGAAGGCAAAGAGGGGATTTGAGATGGAATTGGCAGATAAGGTTAAGAATACTCCAAAGAGATACATTAAGAGCAAGAAGGTAACAAGAGAGAGGCAGTGGCCCTTAAAGATCAAGGAGGTCAACTTTGTGTTGAATCCCAGGAGATGGGAGAAATATGAAATGAATATTTTGTGTCAGTTTTCACTGTAGAGAAAGAAATGGAGGCTGGAGAATTCGGGGAAGTAAATATTGATGTTTTAAAAACAGTTCACATTACAGAAGATGAAGTACTGGAGATCTTAGAGAATATAAAGGTGGATAAATCTCCTGGACCTGATCTAGTGTATCCCAGAATGCTGTGGGAAGTAAGGCAGGAAATTGTGAGACCCCTTGCAGAAGTATTTGCATCAGCTATAACAGATGCCTGATAACTGGAGAGTGGCTAATGTTGTCCCTTTGTTTAACAAAGGCTGTAAGAAGAAACTGGAGAACTATAGACCTATCAGTCTGACTTCGGTTGTAGGTAAATTGTTTGGATTAGTTTCCCTACAGTGTGGAAATAGGCCATTTGGCCCAACAAGCCCACACTGACCCTCTCAAGAGTAACCCCCCGAGACCCATTTCCCTCTGACTAATACACCTAACACTACGGGCAAGTTAGCATGGCCAATTCACCTGACCTGCACATCTTTGGACTGTGGGAGGAAACCGGAGCACCCGGAGGAAACTCACGCAGACACAGGGAGAACGTGCAAACTCCACACAGAGAGTCAAACCCAGGTCCCTAGTGCTGTCAGGTAGTGGTGCTAACCACCGAGCCACCATGCCACCAGTTTGGGGATGATACCAAAACTGGTGGCATAGTAGACAGTAAAAAAGGATTTCTAAGATTACAAAGGGATCTCGATCAAATGTGTCAATGAGCTGAAAAATGGAAGATGGAGTTCAATCTGGAGAAATGTGAGGTATTGCATTTTGATTCAACAACCAAGGGCAGGGTTTATATAATTAGTAGTAGGGCTTTAGGTTGTTGTTATAGAACAGAGGGACCTAGGGGTGCAGGTACCTAACTCTTTGCATCACAATCCGAGAGGATAATTAAAAAGGTGTTAGGCCCACTTGCCTTCATTGCTCTGTTCTCTGAGTGCAGGAGTTGGGACGTCATGTTGGGGTTGTACAGGACATTGGGGAGGCCTCTTCTGGAGCACTGTGTCCAGCTCTGATCACCCAGTTACAGGAAAGACATTATAAAGCTGGAGAGGGTTCTGAAGGGATTGACCAGGATGTTTCCAGGTATGGAAGGTCAGATTTATAAAGACAGGCTGGAGCACAGGAGATTGAGAGGCAATCTTAAATAAGTTTATAAAACAATGAAGGGTATAGACAGGGTTGATGGTAAGTGCCTTTTCCCTAGGATGGGGGATTTCAAGTCTGGGGGTACATTTTAAGATGAGAAGAGAGACATTTAAAAAAGACATGAGGGGCAATTTGTTTACACAGAGAGTGCTCCGTGTGTGGAATGATCTTCCTGAGGAAGTGGTGGGTGTAGGTACAATTACAACTTGAAAAGACACTTGGGGGGATAGGGGCCAGGAGCAGGCAGGTTTGGGAAGATGGTCAGCATGGACTGGTTGGACCGAAGGGTCTGTTTTCCTGCTGTAGGACTCTGTGTCAGGGACAACATGGGGTTCAATACAAAGTCAATCTCCCTCTACCCTGTCCCCATCAAACACTCCCAGGACAGGGCTAAACACAGGATTAGATACAGAGTAAAGCTCCCTCTACACTGTCCTCTATCACAGTCTCTCAGGACAGGGACAGCACGGGGTTAGATACAGAGTAAGGCTCCCACTACACTGTCCCCATCAAATGCTCTTGGGACAGGGACAGCATGGGGTTATCGACAGAGTAAAGCTCCCTGTACACTGACCCCATCGAACACTCCTAGGACAGGGACAGCACGGGATTAGATACAGAGTAAAGCTCTCTCTACACTGACCCCGTTCATCACTCCCAGGATGCAGGTTGGTAGAAGGACAATTCAATTAACATACAAATACATTAAAGATCTCTCATTCTGTGCAAGTGTCTGGCCCAGGGTGGGAGAAGGTCAGAGCTGGTCATATATCGATATCCCAGCTGGGTTAGTGGAGGTGGGCCCTGTCTCTCTGTTAACTCAGCAACAAATAAGTGCTTTCAGGCAGCATCCTGTGACCCTGGGAATGGACCAATGATGGATGGTCCTCAGTGACTGGGTCTGTAAATCAGGACAGTTTCTACACACGACCCTTTTGTGAGGATCCTGCTGGGTCTAGCCCAAGGGACAGAGTGAGAGAGAATGCCAGGGGCTGAAATCGTTGTGTCTTGGTTCTGGGGGAGCTGTTTCAGGGTTTTAAAGGGTTGTTCACAATGTAGCCTCATAAGTGTAGCTGCTCATCCACACCCATGTGATCTCTCCTGTTCTATTCTAGCTCCATGTGCCCATGTACCGTTCTCTGGATAAATCTCCGATGCTGGCATTTCCCGGAATTCACTGGCATTCCTGGCACGTGTGCCATCTCTAAAGGCTGGCTGCACCAAGCGAAGAAGCACACTCAGGCTGGAGTTGTCCTGAACATTTGCCCATGGTACCCCAGTGTGTGGGCAGGCACCTGGAGGGGCAGCTGGATGGGGGTGGGGTAGAGTGGAGGATCTCCTCAGCCTCCTGGGACTGGCATGGGAGCACCCCGACACCAGCTGATGCCAGTCTGCTCCGAGATTACCAACCAGGTCCATGCAGTCACAGCTGTTTGGAGGAATGCCAAGCACCGAAGGGCAATGACCTTCTCCACTCTGTGCCCAGAATTTCCACCATCCCCTCTTCAATACCTCACACTCACCTGTCACTGATCCTGGATCCACCTCTCCCCCCCAAGTCTTATACTGCACCACTCTCACTGTTGTCTGCCACAATTTCCCCCATCTCTCTCACACACCCCAACCTCCCAACCCCCCTGGCACCACAAGCCCTGCATGCCCACTGTGTTGTCCACTCACTCACTCAGGACACCTCCCACCTGCACAAGAGTAACGTTTGGCCAACCGATTCCATCTCCTATAATCTCTCTCTCTCGTTCTCATTCCGGGGAGGGGGGGGGGTCAGGGCAGAAGGGTTCAAATGGAATGGTGGTCTGCCTGGTATTCAGCTTCTGTGGAGAAGATGCCAACCTTGACCAGCTCTGAGTGGCTGACTGACCTGGGTCCAAGCCCCTGGGCTGGTACTGGAGGCTGCCCTGACTCTCTGTGCCTGGAGCCCCTCAGCAACTGACAATCTTCCTGGATTTGTGTCGGTGTTAAATGGCTGAGGGGGGGGGGAAGCACAAAACAGCACCACATGGTGGGGATGCTGGGAGCATCCAGGTAGGCCCAGAGTGTGTGAGGGCTCTGATAACAGGCAAAGGGCCAGAGATACATCCTGGCGCAGTTCAGGAGCTGGCTGCAGGTCTCTGAGGGCACAGTGCCATTGTTGCAATGTCACAATGAGAATTACTGGGGCAGCCCGAAGGATAAACTAAATACAGAAGGGCCCAGTGAGAGGTTTGGAGATCTGCCATGAGGGTTTCTAGAAACTGGCACATATCAGATGCCAATGTCTATAGATGAGACATGCATGCACTTGGTGCCCGTGTAGTGCGTATGTGTAGAGTGCCCGTGTAGTGTGTCCCTGTAGTGTGTCCGTGTAGTGTGTCCGTGCAGTGCGTATGTGTAGGGTGTTCGTGTAGTGCGTATGTGTAGTGTGTCTGTGTAGTGTGTCCCTGTAGTGTGTCCGTGTAGTGTGTATGTGTAGGGTGTTCGTGTAGTGCGTATGTGTAGGGTGTCCGTGTAGTGTGTCTGTGTAGTGTGTCCGTGTAGTGTGTCTGTGTAGTGTGTCTGTGTAGTGTGTCTGTGTAGTGTGTCCGTATGGTGTGTCCGTGGAGTGTGTCTGTGTAGTGTGTCTGTGTAGTGTGTCTGTGTAGTGTGTCCGTGTAGTGTGTCCGTGTAGTGTGTCCGTGTAGTGTGTCCGTGTAGTGTGTCTGTGTAGTGTGTCTGTGTAGTGTGTCTGTGTAGTGTGTCCGTATGGTGTGTCCGTGTAGTGTGTCTGTGTAGTGTGTCCGTATGGTGTGTCCGTGTAGTGTGTCTGTGTAGTGTGTCTGTGTAGTGTGTCCCTGTAGTGTGTCCCTGTAGTGTGTCCGTGTAGTGTGTATGTGTAGGGTGTTCGTGTAGTGCGTATGTGTAGGGTGTCCGTGTAGTGTGTCTGTGTAGTGTGTCCGTGTAGTGTGTCCGTGTAGTGTGTATGTGTAGGGTGTTCGTGTAGTGTGTCCGTGTAGTGTGTATGTGTAGGGTGTTCGTGTAGTGTGTCCGTGTAGTGTGTCTGTGTAGTGTGTATGTGTAGGGTGTTCATGTAGTGTGTCCGTGTAGGGTGTTCGTGTAGTGTGTCCATGTAGTGTGTCTGTGTAGTGTGTATGTGTAGGGTGTTCATGTAGTGTGTCCGTGTAGGGTGTTCGTGTAGTGTGTCCCTGTAGTGTGTCCCTGTAGTGTGTCCCTGTAGTGTGTCCGTGTAGTGTGTATGTGTAGGGCGTTCGTGTAGTGCGTATGTGTAGGGTGTCCGTGTAGTGTGTCCGTGTAGTGTGTCTGTGTAGTGTGTCCGTGTAGTGTGTATGTGTAGGGTGTTCGTGTAGTGTGTCCGTGTAGTGTGTATGTGTAGGGTGTTCGTGTAGTGTGTCCGTGTAGTGTGTCTGTGTAGTGTGTATGTGTAGGGTGTTCGTGTAGTGTGTCCGTGTAGTGTGTATGTGTAGGGTGTTCGTGTAGTGTGTCCGTGTAGTGTGTATGTGTAGGGTGTTCGTGTAGTGTGTCCGTGTAGTGTGTCTGTGTAGTGTGCCCGTGTAATGTGTCTGTGTAGTGTGCCCGTGTAGTGCGTATGTGTAGTGTGTCCGTGTAGTGTGTCTGTGTAGTGTGTCCATGTAGTGTGTCCGTGTAGTGTGTCCGTGTAGTGTGTATGTGTAGGGTGTTCGTGTAGTGTGTCCGTGTAGTGTGTCCGTGTAGTGTGCCCATGTAGTGTGTCCGTGTAGTGTGTCTGTGTAGTGTGCCCGTGTAGTGTGTCCGTGTAGTGTGCCCGTGTAGTGTGTCCGTGTAGTGTGTCCGTGTAGTGTGTCTGTGTAGTTTGCCCGTGTAGTGTGTCCGTGTAGTGTGTCCGTGTAGTGTGTCTTTGTAGTGTGCCCGTATAGTGTGTCCGTGTTGTGTGTCCATGTAGTGTGTCTGTGTAGTGTGCCCGTGTAGTGTGTCTGTGTAGTGTGCCCATGTAGTGTGTCCGTGTAGTGTGTCTGTGTAGTGTGCCCGTGTAGTGTGTCCGTGTAGTGTGTCTGTGTAGTGTGTCTGTGTAGTGTGTCTGTGTAGTGTGACCGTGTAGTGTGTCCGCGTAGTGTGCCCGTGTAGTGTGTCCGTGTAGTGTGTCTGTGTAGTGTGTCTGTGTAGTTTGCCCGTGTAGTGTGTCCGTGTAGTGTGTCCGTGTAGTGTGTCCGTGTAGTGTGTCTTTGTAGTGTGCCCGTATAGTGTGTCCGTGTTGTGTGTCCATGTAGTGTGTCTGTGTAGTGTGCCCGTGTAGTGTGTCTGTGTAGTGTGCCCATGTAGTGTGTCCGTGTAGTGTGTCTGTGTAGTGTGCCCGTGTAGTGTGTCCGTGTAGTGTGTCTGTGTAGTGTGTCTGTGTAGTGTGTCTGTGTAGTTTGCCCGTGTAGTGTGTCTGTGTAGTGTGTCCGTGTAGTGTGTCTGTGTAGTGTGTCCGTGTAGTGTGTCTGTGTAGTGTGTCCGTGTAGTGTGTCCGTGTAGTGTGTCCGTGTAGTGTGCCCGTGTAATGTGTCTGTGTAGTGTGTCCGTGTAGTGTGTCTGTGTAGTGTGTCCGTGTAGTGTATCTTTGTAGTGTGTCTGTGTAGTGTGTCCGTGTAGTGTGTCCGCGTAGTGTGTCTGTGTAGTGTGTACGTGTAGTGTGCCCGTGTAGTGTGCCTTTGTAGTGTGTCTGTGTAGTGTGTCTGTGTAGTGTGTCTGTGTAGTGTGTCCGTGTAGTGTGTCTGTGTAGTGTATCTGTGTAGTGTGTCCGTGTAGTGTGTCCGCGTAGTGTGTCCGCGTAGTGTGTCCGTGTAGTGTGTCCGTATAGTGTGTCCGTATAGTGTGTCCGTGTAGTGTGTCCGTGTAGTGTGTCCGTGTAGTGTGTATGTGTAGTGTGTCCGTGTAGTGTGTCCGTGTAGTGTGTCCGTATAGTGTGTCTGTGTAGTGTGTCCGTGTAGTGTGTCCGCGTAGTGTGTCTGTGTAGTGTGTTCGTGTAGTGTGTCCGTGTAGTGTGTATGTGTAGGGTGTTCGTGTAGTGTGTCCGTGTAGTGTGTCTGTGTAGAGTGCCCGTGTAGTGTGTCTGTGTAGTGTGTCCCTGTAGTGTGTCCGTGTAGTGTGTATGTGTAGGGTGTTCGTGTAGTGCGTATGTGTAGTGTGTCCGTGTAGTGTGTCCGTATAGTGTGTCCGTGTAGTGTGCCCGTGTAATGTGTCTGTGTAGTGTGTCCGTGTAGTGTGTCTGTGTAGTGTGTCCGTGTAGTGTGTCTTTGTAGTGTGTCTGTGTAGTGTGTCCGTGTAGTGTGTCCGCGTAGTGTGTCTGTGTAGTGTGTACGTGTAGTGTGCCCGTGTAGTGTGCCTTTGTAGTGTGTCTGTGTAGTGTGTCTGTGTAGTGTGTCTGTGTAGTGTGTCCGTGTAGTGTGTCTGTGTAGTGTATCTGTGTAGTGTGTCCGCGTAGTGTGTCCGCGTAGTGTGTCCGCGTAGTGTGTCCGCGTAGTGTGTCCATGTAGTGTGTCCGTATAGTGTGTCCGTGTAGTGTGTCCGTGTAGTGTGTCCGTGTAGTGTGTATGTGTAGTGTGTCCGTGTAGTGTGTCCGTGTAGTGTGTCCGTATAGTGTGTCTGTGTAGTGTGTCCGTGTAGTGTGTCCGCGTAGTGTGTCTGTGTAGTGTGTCCATGTAGTGTGTCCGCGTAGTGTGTCCGTGTAGTGTGTCCGTGTAGTGTGTCCGTATAGTGTGTCCGTGTAGTGTGTCCGCGTAGTGTGTCCATGTAGTGTGTCCGTGTAGTGTGTCCGCGTAGTGTGTCTGCGTAGTATGTCCGTGTAGTGTGTCCGTGTAGTGTGTCCGTGTAGTGTGTCCGCGTAGTGTGTCCACGTTGTGTGTCCGTGTAGTGTGCCCGTGTAGTGTGTCCGTGTAGTGTGTCCGTGTAGTGTGTCCGTGTAGTGTGTCCTCGTGGTGTGTCCGTGTAGTGTGTCTGTGTAGTGTGTCTGTGTAGTGTCTCTGTGTAGTGTGTCCGTATAGTGTGTCCGTATAGTGTGTCCATGTAGTGTGTCCGTATAGTGTGCCCGTGTCGTGTGTCTGTGTAGTGTGTCTTTGTAGTGTGTCCGCGTAGTGTGTCCGCATAGTGTGTCCGTGTAGTGTGTCCATGTAGTGTGTCTGTATAGTGTGTCCGTGTAGTGTGTCCGTGTAGTGTGTCCGTGTAGTGTGTCCTCGTGGTGTGTCCGTGTAGTGTGTCTGTGTAGTGTGTCTGTGTAGTGTGTCCGTATAGTGTGTCCGTATAGTGTGTCCATGTAGTGTGTCCGTATAGTGTGCCCGTGTCGTGTGTCTGTGTAGTGTGTCTTTGTAGTGTGTCCGCGTAGTGTGTCCGCATAGTGTGTCCGTGTAGTGTGTCCATGTAGTGTGTCTGTATAGTGTGTCCGTGTAGTGTGTCCGTGTAGTGTGTCCACGTAGTGTGTCCGTGTAGTGTGTCCGTGTAGTGTGTCCGTGTAGTGTGTCCATGTAGTGTGTCCGTGTAGTGTGTCCATGTAGTGTGTCCCTGTAGTGTGTCCGTGTAGTGTGTCCGTGTAGTGTGTCCATGTAGTGTGTCCGTATAGTGTGTCCATGTAGTGTGTCCGTGTAGTGTGTCCATGTAGTGTGTCCCTGTAGTGTGTCCGTGTAGTGTGTCCGTGTAGTGTGTCCGTGTAGTGTGTCCGTATAGTGTGTCCATGTAGTGTGTCCGTGTAGTGTGTCCGTGTAGTGTGTCCGTGTAGTGTGTCCCTGTAGTGTGTCTGTGTAGTGTGTCCGTGTAGTGTGTCCATGTAGTGTGTCCGTGTAGTGTGTCCGTGTAGTGTGTCCATGTAGTGTGTCCGTGTAGTGTGTCCCTGTAGTGTGTCCGTATAGTGTGTCCATGTAGTGTGTCCATGTAGTGTGTCCATGTAGTGTGTCCGTGTAGTGTGTCCCTGTAGTGTGTCCATGTAGTGTGTCCATGTAGTGTGTCCGTGTAGTGTGTTCGTGTAGTGTGTCCCTGTAGTGTGTCCGTGTAGTGTGTCCGTGTAGTGTGTCCCTGTAGTGTGTCCGTGTCGTGTGTCCGTGTAGTGTGTCCATGTAGTGTGTCCGTGTAGTGTGTCTGTGCAGTTCGTGTTATGGGGCATTTCAAAGACAATAATTCAACCCTCATTGGCCACTGGGCAATGCCTGGTGAGGAACTCACTGCAACCTTAAGCAGGTACAGAAAAGATGCAGCCAATTGCTCCTAATATCAAGGGAAGCCTAGTAGGACTTCCTGTGTGTTTCTCTCCCAGGTTTTCCCATAGCGTGGATCCTATTGGATCTCACTGTGGCTGTGAAATCCGGTTATCTTTGGGGATACTGAAGTGGAGCTGACATCAGGCTGAATGTACTGAACCTGTCTCTAATCTCACCACCACGAGCTGTCTGCAGTTTAAAAACTCCTGCATTTCTGTCGAGGACAATATGTACAACTTGCTTCGATTCTGTAAGTAAAAGTGGATATTTATAAACCTAGACCCCTCAAAATGGACAGCACCATCTGCTGCTAGCAAATGCCATTAAGATATTCTCAAGATTACCTCCCGCACCGGGCAATGTTATTTGACTCCTTCTCAAAACTTTGACATCTTGGCAAGGCCAATCTTTATTGCCCACCCCATTGCGCTAGCTCTTGGCCTCTGGTTGGATCACCCACAGTTCAAATATCCTTAGGCAGCCTTCGGCTTCTTGACCCTGGGATCAGATCTCAGCTCAGACCCTGTCAGGATTTCTGGCTTCCTTCCATCATAGCTATTTGCGAAACAATTAAGTTATCGTGGGAATTTGATAGATTTAAGATCATGGAATCCCTACAGTATGGAAGCAGGCCGTTCAGCCCATCGAATCCACACTGACCCTCCAAATAGCATCCTGTCCACCTACCCTATTCCCATAACCCTGCATTTATCATGGCCAGTCCACCTATCCTCCCCCTCTCCCACACAGACATGGGGTGAATGTGCAAACTCCACACAGAGAGTCACCCAAAGGTGGGATTGAACCTGGGTCCCTGGCGCTGTGAGGCAGCAGCGCCAACCACTGAGTCACTGTGCCACCCATTCATTCCCGTTCTTTATTACTAGATTATCTCTTGGACAGATGTTAAGTTCTCTGAATGGCCTTGGTGGGATCCTTGATTCTGAGGTCAGATCTCTGGAATTACTAATTCAGTAAGAGCCACAGAACAGACATGACAGGCTGGACGGCCTTTCTCTGTGCTGTGGGGTCTCTATGGCAACTGGAATAGGCCTCAACCCAGCACACGACCAGCTGCCCATGGGTCAGGCACAATTAGCTCTCAGGACAGCCTTAAACACAGACTCCATCGAACAAGAAAAATGTTGGCAATCTGAGAAACAAAACAGAATAAAAACAGCTTTCGCTCTTTGTTTGTTCATGCTCTATACTGCATTTTCTCTCTCTCCCTTTGTACATAAAGTTGAAAGTTTATGAGTCAATTAAGGATAAGAAAGAGATTGAATTGGGCATGTCTTGAGGCCTTTATCTGCTGTTCTTGGCCCTCCTGCAGAAAGCTCTTTAACAGCTCTCCAAGTGTTGCTGCGGCTCTCACTCTGCTGGTATGGATGGGGGTCACAGGTCATTGTCCTGTTGGTTGGGTATGCACTGTACTATGATGGGAGGGCTGTGTCATCGAGCACTCAGTGTACCACCCAGTGTACCGTACCACCCAGATGGCCTCCTTCTTCAAAGACCGCAATATCCCCCCAGACGTGGTCGACAATGCCCTCCACTGCATCTCCTCCACTTCTCGCTCCTCCGCCCTTGAGCCCCACCCCTCCAACCGCCACCAGGACAGAACCCCACTGGTCCTCACCTACCACCCCACCAACCTCCATGTCCAGCGTATCATCCGCCGTCATTTCCGCCACCTCCAAACGGACCCCACCACCAGGGATACATTTCCCTTCCCTCCCCTATCAGCGTTCTGAAAAGACCACTCCCTCCGTGACTCCCTTGTCAGGTCCACACCCCCCACCAACCCAACCTCCACTCCTGGCACCTTCTCCTGCAACCGCAAGAAATGCAAAACTTGCGCCCACACCCCCCCCCTTACCTCCCTCCAAGGCCCCAAGGGATCCTTCCATATCCGCCACAAATTCACCTGCACCTCCACGCACATCATTTACTGCATCCGCTGCACCCGATATGGCCTCCTCTATATTGGGGAGACAGGCCACCTACTTACAGAACATTTCAGAGAACACCTCTGGGACACCCGGACCAACCAACCCAACCACCCCGTGGCTCAACACTTCAACTCCCTCTCCCACTCCACCAAGGACATGCAGGTCCTTGGACTCCTCCATCGCCAGACCATAGAAACACGACGGTTGGAGGAAGAGCACCTCATCTTCCGCCTAGGAACCCTCCAACCACAAGGGATGAACCCGGATTTCTCCAGTTTCCTCATTTCCCCTCCCCCCACCTTGTCTCAGTCAAATCCCTCGAAATCAGCACCGCCTTCCTAAACTGCAATCTTCTTCCTGACCTCTCTGCCCCCACCCCACTCCAGCCTATCACCCTCACCTTGACCTCCCTCCATCTATCGCATTCCCAACGCCCCTCCCCCAAGTCCCTCCTCCCTACCTTTTATCTTAGCCTGCTGAACACACTTTCCTCATTCCTGAAGAAGGGCTGATGCCCGAAACATCGATTCTCCTATTCCTTGGATGCTGCCTGACCTGCTGCGCTTTTCCAACAACACATTTTCAGCACTCAGTGTATAATCACATCAGACCTACCCGATATCCACTCAGTGGGCCGGTAACGGGGCTGGTTGTTGTCCAGCTGACAAACACAGTGCCAGGATCCACCTCCAATACCTTCAGATCCACAGGATCAGGCAGAGACATAACAGGATTACCTACATTCACACAGAATAGGGAAACATCAGTTAGTTTAATTCGAGAACGTTAATCCCAGGAGAGGAGCAGGGCGGGGTTAGACACAAAACATGTTCCAGGATTAGAATGGTGCTAGAAAAGCCCAGCAGGATGGGCAGCATCTGAGGATCCGGAGCCCTTCACCAGGATGTTAGATACACCATCTAATTCATGAGGAACCAATGAGCAGAGGCCAGGCTTAACTCACACTTCACCCTCCCCCAACTGCACAATTGTGTAAGTGGTCTGGGGGTGTGGGGGGTGAAGTTGGGGGAGGGTGAAGTGTGAGTTAAGCCTGGCCTCTGCTCATTGGTTCCTCATGAATTAGATGGTGTATCTAACATCCTGATGAAGGGCTTTTGCCCGAAACGTTGATTCTCCTGCTCCTCGGATACTGCCTGACCAGATGTGCTTTTCCAGCACCACTCTAATCTTGACTGTAATCTCCAGCATTTGCAGTCCTCACTTTCACCTACAAAAATGTTCCCTCTATATTGTCGCCATCAAGTGCTCCCAGACAGGGATAGCATGAAGCTAAATCTGGAGTAAAGCTCCCTCTACACTGTTCTCATCAAATACTCCCAGACATGGATAGAATGGGCTTGGACACAGAGTAAAGCACATTTTAGACAGCCCAGGACAGGGACAGCACAGGGTTAGATACAGAGTAAATCTCTTGCGACACTGTCCCATGGTAGTGTAGAGACAGACTTTCTGGGGAAGGGAAGGTCATGGAGTTGAAGGCCTGTCAGAGGCCTCTCAGTTGTGGGGAGGAACTGGGTGGGAGGGAACAGAAGGAAATGAGGAAGGTATTCAGCATTGAGGCACCTCTTTGTGAAAGCTTTAGCTGACAGCTGGTTGCTGGGGTAGAGAGAGATGCTGTGGGTCCTGTCCAGGGTCATATATGGCTAATCTGAGAGAGGAGCAGGCGTGGTGTACTGTTAGACTGAGGTAGAATGGTGACCCCCCAAGCAGCTCAATATATCCCCCCCACCCCCACCAGAGCAGGGCAGACTGAGCACTAATTGGTTAGATACTGAGAACATCATCCTGTACATGACCCTAGGAGTGTTTGATGGGGACAGAGTGGAGTGAGCTCTCTACACAGTCACGACCAGTGGCTGAACCATTGTCATCAGGTACCGCTCCCAGAACAGCGGGGCCAATACATTTCTCTATGGCCCACTGCACTCTTTCTGTACAGTGGCCTACTCTTGGGCCTACGCTCAGGCCTGCTCTAGTGTGAGCCACTGGAACTTGTTTCTGAGAGACTGCAGGTTTCATCCAATCTGGATATTGTTAGTGTGGTTAAGATGAAGCTGAGAGTATGAATTTCCTCAGAGAATATTCCTCGATACAGTCTGAGGTACCTTGGACTTTGAGCTGGGTTCCTCCTGCATTTCCTTTGATATTGTTTTACCAGTTTAAGTGAAATGAGCTCAGGGTTCATTATGACAAAAGCCTAAATTAGCAGCTCCCTCAGCCCGAATATCAGCTATACTCTTAGCTGCACTGCGTGTGATTCAAAGCCATTTCATCAGATACTGTTACACCCCCCTCCCACCTATGCAAGGCATCAATGACCTCCTGAACCCAGCTCAAGAGGTCAGAGGACGTTGTCCTGAGAAAGGTCAGATTGACCATTTATAACCAAAAGCCCTTGGTCTTGCTCCTGGCCAGTATCGGAGCTCAGAGATTGAGTGTGACGTGTGATGTACAAGTGTATGTAGAGTCACAATGTCCTTGGTTCGGCTCCCCAGGAACTGGGTAGATTTGGCCTGGTACTTACTGCTTCTGGTGGTGAAATTGACCATGTGACCGACGTCCTCACGCCCACAATCCATCACTTCAACCACGTAAACGAAATACGAGGTGGAACTGCTCAGGCCTATGATTGGATGGGAAGTGGAGCTGCAGTTAGAAAGAAAACAGGCCAGCATTCAAACATCGCCTCCTGGAGGAGGCAGTGCTGTCAACGTGTGACATCCAGTGTGGGATATAGGTAAATTAATGTTACTTCTGCAATTCTGCAATTCCATTTTACAAAGTAAAATGAACTCACACCAGTGTGTAATTGTTTTAGCCACGAGCTGAGTCAACAAGAATGGAAACGATGTGGAGGAAATATATAATTGTTTTTGTATTAGCTAAAATTGTATGTCAGAATGAGATGTGCCAGTAAAACAATGGTAGACGTTACGGGCAAATAGATAAGATGTTGTGAGGGGATGAAGTTAAGCTAGATACGCCTGTACAAACAGTAGGTATAAACATCTGCTTCCCACTTTTACAAAAACACAGGAACAAACCCCAATTAAAAGGGTCATAGGGATCAGAACAGCCTCGGGAAAGGCACAGATGAAGGGGGTAGATAATGATGAAGAAAGAATATGCCTAACAATGACCTACAGCAGGATGAGGTCAAACAGCCTTGTGAGGCCAGAAATAAGCATTTTGTCACAGACAAGGCCGGATAAGGCAAGAGATAAACAGGGGTAATGGGGGCCGGTCTTAGGGAAGTGGACGATGTAAGCAGGGGAGGAGCGATGTAAAACAAAAGACATCAAATCATATAAATATTATGTATGAATTGAACTTGGTGTGTGTATGTCCTCTGCCTTATAGGCACTGGACATTTCACCCACTTGCAAGTGTAAAATAAAGGACACTGCTGATTCAGATTTTGTCTGGGACTACAATTATTGAGGTGTGTGAGCTTTGTTTCTCACATCCAGTTTAACCCTGTCTGAGGGGAGTGGCT
Organism: Chiloscyllium punctatum; assembly: GCF_047496795.1. Lineage (NCBI taxonomy): Eukaryota > Metazoa > Chordata > Chondrichthyes > Orectolobiformes > Hemiscylliidae > Chiloscyllium > Chiloscyllium punctatum. The sequence goes on from NC_092783.1 coordinate 24,678,123, forward strand.
AAACCTCCCTCATCACTCCACTCTCCATCAGAGTGACTCTGGTGTGGTTCCACTCACTCACTGGGATGGGCAGGGTCTCAGTTACACTCAGTTACCCACCTCGCAGTTTTGTCACACTCTGGAGACTCACCAATTGTGATTTGCGAGTCCCAAGGGAGGGTAAGGGCGATGTGCGGGCTGGGGGAGAGGGGAGGCGATTTCCTGAACCTACCTGTCAGATTGTAGTACCACCTGCCCGTGACCAGGTGAAATCCTGCCAGGGTTGACTGGTTGCCATGGAGACCATAGTACACCTTGTAAGTGATGGTGCCTGTGGGTTTAATTGTAGATGGGCTCCACTTCAACATTACTGAGCTCATGGTCAACTCCAGGATCCGAACACGACGTTGTTCCCTGGGAACTTTTTATTAAAAAAAAGAGAGATATGATCGGGGTGTCTTGTTGGTAACATACAAACAGGGTGTAGGGTATAAGGGCACAGTACAGGTCTGCGAATTACAAGCTGTGTGTAGGATCAATAGCAGAGGAAATCTTTGAAGTGATGGCAAAGCTTAAGAAAAATATAGCACTAAACAAATCTAGAAGGTGGAAATATAATGTAAAGCAAGGATTTGAAAATGAGAAGACATGTCCAGCCACTCTCAATGAGTTTGTTGTAGATGTAGTGGACAGTATTAATAAGGGTAATGTGGGGAATGTCATATCAGATTTGGATTTCTAAGGTTCCAGGTTATAGTCTTGAAACAGGCATGAGCCCTTCCTGAAGTAGGGCTCACGCCCGAAACGTCGATTCTCCTGCTCCTTGGACGCTGCCTGACCTGCTGCGCTTTTCCAGCACCACATTTTTCAGCTCTAGTCTTGAAGCAAAAGTCGTGATGTGTGGCTTCTCGGGACTGAGCAGGAAACTGCTATGGAAAGGAAGAGACCGAGTGTAAGAGGTAAAGTCACTGACTCAGATTGTATATGGGATGAAGGGGTGTCTCACAATGGTTGATGCTGGGAACAATGGTCTTTAGCTGTTTTTAAAATAATTTACTGTTCTAACATTTATATATTAATACATATTCAATTCCATGACAAAGAGTAATGGATAGCAGGTAGTTTCAGACTTGACAGAGATTTGTTGCGGTATTCCCCAGGGGTCAGTATTTGAACCCCCCCCCCCCAGGGGTCAGTATTTGAACCCCCCCCCCCCCAGGGGTCAGTATTTGAACCCCCCCCCCCAGGGGTCAGTATTTGAACCCCCCCCCCCAGGGGTCAGTATTTGAACCCCCCCCCCCAGGGGTCAGTATTTGAACCCCCCCCCAGGGGTCAGTATTTGAACCCCCCCCCCCAGGGGTCAGTATTTGAACCCCCCCCCCCAGGGGTCAGTATTTGAACCCCCCCCCAGGGGTCAGTATTTGAACCCCCCCCCACCCAGGGGTCAGTATTTGAACCCCCCCCCCAGGGGTCAGTATTTGAACCCCCCCCCCCAGGGGTCAGTATTTGAACCCCCCCCCCAGGGGTCAGTATTTGAACCCCCCCCCACCCAGGGGTCAGTATTTGAACCCCCCCCCCCAGGGGTCAGTATTTGAACCCCCCCCCCCCCCAGGGGTCAGTATTTGAACCCCCCCCCCAGGGGTCAGTATTTGAACCCCCCCCCCCCAGGGGTCAGTATTTGAACCCCCCCCCAGGGGTCAGTATTTGAACCCCCCCCCACCCAGGGGTCAGTATTTGAACCCCCCCCCCCAGGGGTCAGTATTTGAACCCCCCCCCACCCAGGGGTCAGTATTTGAACCCCCCCCCCAGGGGTCAGTATTTGAACCCCCCCCCACCCAGGGGTCAGTATTTGAACCCCCCCCCCCCCCCCAGGGGTCAGTATTTGAACCCCCCCCCCAGGGGTCAGTATTTGAACCCCCCCCCCACCCAGGGGTCAGTATTTGAACCCCCCCCCCCCGGGGTCAGTATTTGAACCCCCCCCCCCAGGGGTCAGTATTTGAACCCCCCCCACCCAGGGGTCAGTATTTGAACCCCCCCCCACCCAGGGGTCAGTATTTGAACCCCCAGGGGTCAGTATTTGAACCCCCCCCCACCCAGGGGTCAGTATTTGAACCCCCCACCCCACCCAGGGGTCAGTATTTGAACCCCCCCCCAGGGGTCAGTATTTGAACCCCCCCCCCCAGGGGTCAGTATTTGAACCCCCCCCCCCCCAGGGGTCAGTATTTGAACCCCCCCCCCCAGGGGTCAGTATTTGAACCCCCCCCCACCCAGCTCATGTTATGAAATGGGGTTGCTTTAAGCACTTTTACTCACTCATCATTCTCATTCTCACCTATTCCAACTTCTCTTCTTCCCTGAAATCTGAATAATTGCCCCATTTTCCCAGCTACTATCAGTTCACTCGTCCCGAAATACTAACTCAGCTTTCTCTCCATAGGTGCTGCTGTCAGACCTGCTGAGTTTCTCCAGCAATTTCTGTTGTTGTTTTTTTCCGGCTCTTCTTTGAGATGTTCTGAAGATGTTTCTCTGATGAGAGAATCTCAAGCTCTATCATGAGATCACATCCATTAAAAACTGAGAATATAAGAACATGGCTACTTTGGGGAGATGATTGTCCATTGGTGTTACCCCGGTAATGTTCTGGGGACCTGGGTTCAAATCCTGCCATGGCAGATGGTGGAATTCGAATTCAATACAAATCTGGAATTAAGAGTCTAATGATGATCATGAATCCTTTGCCCAATAGTTGGAAAAACCCATCTGGTTCACTAATGTCCTTTAGGAAAGGAAGCTGCCATCTTTAACTGGTCTGGCCTACATGTGACTCCAGACCCACAGCAATGGGGTTGACTCTTAATTACCCTCCGGGAACCTAGAGACAGGCAATAAACGCTGAAGTAGATGTAGACAATACAGCCCTTGGAGCCTGCTCCACCATTTAATACGACTATTTAATACAGCTAATCTCACTTTGGCCTCAACTCGATTTTCCTGCACACTCTCCATAACCTATTACTAATTCAAACTCTATCTGGTTCACCCGGAAATATACACAGTGCTCTGGCATCCACTGCGTTCTGGGATAGTGAATTCCACAGATTCACTACCCTTTGAGAGACATTATTTCTCTTCATTTCTGTTTTAAACCTGCCACCCCTTATCAGAATGGCCTCTCACTCTGATTGCTTCCACATGCATCCTCCCTGTGTCTACTTTGACAAACCCCTTCAGCATCTTATGGACTTCAATGAGATCTCCTCTCACTTTTCTAAACTCCAGAGAGTATAGGCTTAAACTGCTTAACCTCTCTTTAAAAGATGAAGCCCTCATCTCTGGAATCACTCTAATGAACCTCTTGTGAACTGCCTTCAGTGTGACTACATCCCTCCTCAAATAAGAGGACCCAGACTCCAGGTGAGCTCTCTCTAATGCCTTCCCAAATTTTATACTCTATAAACAACACAAACCAGAATTCCATTTGCCTTCCCTATTACCTGCTGTACCTGCAGATTAGTTTTCTGTGACTCATGCACAAAGACACCCAGATCCCTCTGCACTAAAGAACTCTGAAGTTTCTTTGCAGTTAGATAATATGTTGATGTTTGAATCCTCTGACTGAGATGGATAACCTTACAATTATCCACATTCACCTGGAAACGTGTGGCCCATACACCTAACCTATTCCTATCCATTTGTAAATTTTGTGTTTCTTTCATTGCAATTCACTCTTCCACCTATTTTAGAGTCATCTACAAATTTAACTATACTACTTTCTATCCCTGTACATTATATATAGACTGCAAATAGTTGGGTTCAAAGATCAAACCCCGTGGCACCTCAGTAGGCACATCTTGCCAACCAGAAAAAGACGCATTTATCTCAACTCTCTGCGTTTCTGTTAATTAGTCAATCGTGAAATTGCTGAACCTTTCTTACAAGCCTGCAATCCAATCTATCCAATCTAAGACATTACCCCAGCTCGATGTATTAACCTTCGATGTAGCACCTTATCAAATACCTGCTAGAAGTCCAGATATACTACACCTATAGAATCTCCATTATCAACATTGGCTATTACATCTTTAAAGAAAATTAGTCAAATATGATTTATCCTTTATAGGACGATGCTAATTCGGATGGATTGTGTTTTGAATTTCCAAATGTCCAGTTATTACTTCCTTAACATGGATTCTAACAATTTCCCAATGACAGATGATTAATTAACTGGTCTTTATTTTCCTACCTCCGACCTCCCTGCTGTTTCTGAATTATTCTCATTTTTTCCAATCTACTGTAACCAGGGAGTTTTGGAATGTTATAATCTACTGCATCCAGGGAGTTTTGGAATGTTATAACCAATGGATCCATTAAGTCTACTTCTGTTTCCTTTAAGACCCTGGAAGTAGGCCTCCAGGCCCTGGTCACATGTCTACCTTCGAGTTTGTTAAGTACTTTTTCCCCAGTGACAATTATTATTCTCAAATCATCTCTTTCTATAACCTCTGCTTTACCTGTTACTATTGGGACGAGTAAACTCCACCATGAAAAGTGAGACAATGTATTAATTTAGTGTTTCTACCATTTCTGTGTTCCACAATATTAATTCCCTAGTCTCATCCTTCAATGGACTAACATTCACTTTAGCTACTCTCCTCCATTTTATATACTTAGAGAAGCTTCTGCTATCCAGTTTTATATTTTGCACTAGTTTTCTTTCATAATTTACCTTTGTTCTTTTTATGATGTTTTTAGTAACTCTTTGTTAATCTTTATAAGTTTCCCAACCTTCCAGCCTGCTACTGGCATTTGCAAATGGTATGGCCAGTTTTTCTCTTTGTTTAACTTCCTTGCTTAGCCATGGATGTCCTTCCCATCTCTTCCTTCCTTTCTGGAATATATATAGATTAGATTAGATTAGATTACTTACAGTGTGGAAACAGGCCCTTCGGCCCAACAAGTCCACACTGCCCCGCCGAAGCGCGACCCACCCATACCCCTACATCTACCCCTTACCTAACACTAGGGGCAATTTAGCATGGCCAATTCACCTGACCTGCACATCTTTGGACTGTGGGAGGAAACCGGAGCACCCGGAGGAAACCCACGCAGACACGGGGAGAATGTGCAAACTCCACACAGAGAGTCGCCTGAGGCGGGAATTGAACCCGGGTCTGTGGCGCTGTGAGGCAGCAGTGCTAACCACTGTGCCACCGTGCTGCCCATATAATTTGGAGCCAATTGAGAATCTCCTCAAACATCTGCTGTTACTCATCAGCTTTCCTACCTTTTAGTCTTCCCACAACTCCATTCAGGCCAGATCTGTCTGCATGTCTATATATTGACCTCAGTTTAACACCAGAATGTTAGTGTGGGACTCTAGTTTCTCACCCTCAAACTGAACATGAAATCCTAGCTATGACCACTCTTGCCTCAAAGATCCTTTTCTTTGAGTCCATTAATTAATCACACCACATTACAGAATGCCAGATATAAAATAGCCTGATTCCTGGTTGGCCTCCCCAACATCTTGCTCCAAGAAACAATCTTTAATTCATTCAATGAATTCTCTCTGGAGGTCACCTTTGCCAATTTGATTAATCCAGTTTAAATGCTATTTAAAATCACCCATGAATTTTGCTGTACCTTTCTTACAACCCTACAATATTTCCTGGCTTATACCGTTCCCCTCCACTGCTGTTCGGGACCTATAGATTTCTCCCAGCCCCAGTAGGGACTTCTTCCCTTTGCTATCTCTATCCAGACTGATTCAATATCTTAATCTGAAGTGCCTACATCATTTCCTCACAAAAGTATCAGTCTCTTTCTTCAATATGAAAGCTGCACCACTTCCTCTTCCTTCTTGCCTGTCCTTCTGAAACACAGGGTACCTTTAGATATTCAATTCCCAAACCTGACCTCCCTGCAACCACGTCTCAGTAATCACCACCAAATCATACCCATCCATCTTTGTTTGAGGTGTCGTTATGAAGATGTGGGTTACTGTACTTTTAAGAGAGTTTAAAGCTAGCAGAACTACCTAACACAGTGCCAAGTGTTTTGAGCAAAATATAATGTAACATTTGGTTGAGCAACTCAATTAGCTGGTTGCCTGGAGACGACAAAGCAAATTTGAATTCGCCCAATCGGTTTAAATTATACCCTGAAAAATACCAAACTCCAATTAGTTTGAATTTAATATATATTGACAATCTTAAAAGCCAATGACACGATCCAGTGCTTTGGGTATGAGACAGGGGGAAATTGAACAGTTGGGAGGAGAACTGCCAAGTATGTACAGACTGCCCTGAGAATAACTCTCTTAAAGGTACCTTTATCGATCAGTAAACTTGGAATCAGAAATCCCTAAGGAGAAGAAAAGAAGAACGAGGAAGAGAAGATTCAACATCCGGCTGGTTTTGAAAACTTGAATTTTGGTACATCTTAATTAGGGGGTTTTATTGGACTAGTATTATAGAAGAAGGGCTGAAGAAGGGCTCATGCCCGAAACGTCGATTCTCCTGCTCCTTGGATGCTGCCTGACCTGCCACGCTTTTCCAGCAACATATTTTCAGCTCTAGTATTATAGAAAGGACAGTAAGAGAAAGGTTCGAGGAAGGAATTGTAAATAGTTGTTAGTTAATTATCTTCTATTATACTTTAAGAAATGAAGTTGTTAATTTTGACTTTAAATAGTTCTTGGCCTCTTGAGTGTTCTGCATGGGATTTCTGTGTTGCTGGTTTAAATTAAGCAGAAAAGTTTACCCCGTGTTGTATCAGCGTTAACTCAATTTTATTCAGAATGCTTCATGCATTCAGATACAAAGCCCTTTTACTCTCAAATTTCTTGACAGTTTTATGATTCTTTGATCCGATATGATGTTTCATCCACATTGCCCCTTCCTTTTGTGTTTTTGTTGTAAACAGATTCATTGCTAACCTGCATTTCCACCTTTGCCTTTAACTTTGAATTTATAAATTTCCATGGAACTGCACCCTCCCCCTCCCCCCACCCCCTACCCAAATGAAACAAAGAACTGCAGGTGCTGGAAATCTGAAACAAAACCAGAAAGTGCTGGAGAAATGCAAAAGGTCCAGCAGCATCTGTAGAGAGGGATGAACAGAGTTAATGTTTGGTGTGACTCCTCTTCAGAAGTGAGGACCCATCAATTCTGATGAAGGGTCGCTGCCCCCTACTATTGAGTTGAGAGCCCCTGTTGTGTGATTCTCCAGGACTTTGGTCCCAGCATGATTCAGTTGGAGCCCGTCACATTGGAACAGCTCCCTCTTTCCCCAGTACAGGTGACAAAGGCCCAGGAGTCCGAATCCATTTCTTCCACAACAATCTTTGGGCCACATCACTCTCTTTGATCTGATTGATCCTGTAGCAATTAACCTGTGGGTTGGGTAGCAACCAGAGATTCACGATTTGGCTCTACTTTTTAATAAGATGAGAAGGAACTTCTTCCCTTCGTGTGTAATGAATGCCTGGTCCCTCTTAGAGTCATACAGATTTGAATAAGGCCCTTCAGCCCAACTCGTCAATGCTGACCATGTTTCCGAACCTGAACGATCCCACTTGCCTGTGTTTGGCCTGTATCCTATCCATGTACCTGTCCAAATGTCTCTTAAATATTATAACTATACTCGCCTCTCCAACTTCCTCTGGCAGCTTGTTCCATACATGAGTCACCCTTGGTGCTGAAAAAAAGTTGTCCGTTAGGACCCTTTTAATTCTTTGCCCTCTCACCCTAAACCTATGCCCTCTCGTTTTGGACTTTCCTACCCTGGGTAAAAGACCGTGGCCATTCACCCTATCCATCCCCCTCATGATTTTACAAACCTCGATAAGGTCATCCCTCAGCCTCCAACGCTCCAGGGAAAATGGCTCCAATGTATTCAGCCTCTCCATGTAGCTCAAACCCTCCAACCCCAGCAACATCTTTATAATTTTTTTTTGCAGCTTTTCAGCTTTCACAACACCCTTCTCATCGCAGGGAGACCAGAATTGAATGCAGCATTCCAAAAATGGCCTAACCAATGTCCTGTACAGCCTCAACTTGACCTCCCAACTCCTGTACTCAATGCACTGACCAATAAAGGCAGGTGTACCAAAAGCTTTCTTCATTCCCCTGTCTACCTGCGACTCCACTATCAAGGAACTATAAACCTGAACCCCAAGGTCTCTTTGTTTAGCAACATTCCTCTGGACTCTATCATAAATTGGATAAATCCTGTTCTGGGTTTGCCTTAACAAAAAGCAATACCTCACATTTATCTAAATTAAACTCCATCTGCCACTCGTTGGCCCTTTGGCCCATTTGATCAAGGTCCCATTGCAGACAGAGATCATTTTCCTCCTTCTCTACGACATCACCAATTTTGGTGCCATCTACAAGCTTACTAACCATTCCTCCTATATTCACATTCAGTTCATTTATATAAATGATGCAAAGCAGTGGACCCAGCTTTGATCCTTGTGGCACTCCACTGATCAGAGGCCTCCAGTCTGAAAAACACCCTTCCATGACCACCCTCTGGCTCCAAGCCAATAGATAGAAAGAGATAGGAGGGAAAGATGGAAGCTGAGGAGAGTTGCTTTTTCACTCAGGGTGTGGTGGAACCTGGAATACACTGCCTGTATGGGTGATTGAGTCAGAAACCCCTGTTAACATTTAAGCAATATTTCGATATTCACTTGCTTTGCCATTGTGCTATAGGACAAGAGCTGTAAAATGGGATTAATGCAGTCAGATGTTAGTTAACTGTCATGGACTTGATGGGCTGAATGGCCTCCTTATATACTGTAAATGTCTATGAGTCAATAAGCCCTGTGTTGGGATCATAGACACAATCCTGGTGTCAGGATAAGTATTCCCAAAAAGGCCAATGAGAAACGCCCTGCTCTTCCTTGAACAGTGCTATCACTTGTTTTCCATGCCTGAGCTGTCAGACAGTGAGTTTAATTCATGTGTCAGTGACTCAGTGCAGCACCCCCTCCGTCCTGAACCGACAGAGGGGCACAGGGGTCTGGTTTGGTCCTTAAACCTAGAACCTTTGTTCTCACTGATACTGACTCACCAACATTGTAACTGAACCGGAATCCTCGGAACTGATTGCTCCTGTCAGAATGGAAATGCAGGTAGACTTGGACCCCAAAGGAAAAGGGAATGCGATAGGTCTGTCCCTGCCTCAGGCTCCCGGTCAGGGATTCTCGTACAGTTCTGCTGTCCATCTGGTTCCTCACTCCAATGTTGACCCAGTCGTGATCCTTTTCCACATTGAACTCTTCAACTGTGATCACTGCAGCTGCAGGTCAAAACATCCAGACACAATCACAGGTACAGTCACAGACACAATCATAGGTACAGTCACAGACACAATAATAGGTACAGTCACAGAAACAATCACAGGTACAGTCACAGACATAATCACAGGTACAGTCACAGACACAATCACAGGTACAGTCACAGACACAATCACAGGTATAGTCACAAGACACAATCACAGGTACAGTCACAGACATAATCACAGGTACAGTCACAGACACAATCACAGGTACAGTCACAGACATAATCACAGATATCATTGTAGATACAGCCATGGATAGGTACAGTCACAAACACAGACATTGTTGCAAACACAGTCACACTCACAGATAGTTATTGATATGGTTACAGACACAGTCACAGGCACAGATACAACTAGAGATAGATACACTCACAGACACAGAGACCGACTCTGGAACAGATGCAGTCACAGTCACAGAGACAGTATTTTATGTGTAGTCATTGCAGAAACTATTGAACCCCAGAGCTGTGAGAAGAGAATTTCACTCCAGCACTCAGAGCCTGAAGCCTTGCTGTGTAGAAGCACCAGAGTTGCTAGAGGTACAATTCGGCATTCACTGCTACGGAGATCACAAACTTTCCGAAAAGAAGGAAAAAGCAGTAAACTTTGTGAATGACACATTGTTGTGACTCGGCTTGTATTTTTGAAATGTCAGCTCCAATATGACCAATACGTTCAATCCCCGATATCATCTGCTTTTCCCATTAGGGGGTGATGGAGACACAGATGTTGGGGGCACCAAGAAAAGACTGTGTGGAACTAGGACCCAACTATTCCCCAGTCCCAAGCAGAAAAGGAGACAAGTCCATTTCACTCAGTCACTTGTGAAGAGGTTCCTGTCATTTCCTGGGGTCCACCATTTCCAGCCTCACTGTCAGCTCCTGTATAAATCACTGGCCTTTCCCTTTCAGCGATCAAAGATGTGTTATATTAAATACTGATCTTTATGTTCAATTTGTACATTAAGCTTTTCAAAGTGTGGATCGTGAAGGTGGAAGCCAGATCACTGAATCTGTTCAAGTCTCTGTGTCAAGTGAATTACAAAGGGATTTGCCTGAATGACCCTGGAGACTTGCAGGATTAGTGCAGGAATTGAATTTTTCAGACATTGAGTTGGTTATGTAGCAACAGAGTAAAGAGAACTTGACATGACACCTGACTCTACCTTGTTAAGGAAGGAAATTACTTTGTGGGATTTCCATGAAACTTTACTTGGGACCAGGATTTTGTAGTTTGAAAACCAATGATCTTATGTAGAAAAAGCAGGGCTAGGATATAGATGGTGACATCTTGCAAAATGTCCAGATTACAGAGGAGGAAGTGCTGGATGTCTTGAAACACATAAAGGTGGATAAATCCCCAGGACCTGATCAGGTGTACCCGAGAACTCTGTGGGAAGCTAGAGAAGTGATTGCTGGGCCTCTTGCTGAGATATTTGTATCATCGATAGTCACAGGTGAGGTGCCGGAAGACCGGAGGTTGGCAAATGTGGTGCCACTGTTTAAGAAGGGTGGTAAGGACAAGCCAGGGAACTATAGACCAGTGAGCCTGACCTCGGTGGTGGGCAAGTTGTTGGAGGGAATCCTGAGGGACAGGATGTACATGTATTTGGAAAGGCAAGGACTGATTAGGGATAGTGAACATGGCTTTGTGCGTGGGAAATCATGTCTCACAAACTTGATTGAGGTTTTCGAAGAAGTAACAAAGAGGATTGATGAGGGCAGAGCAGTAGATGTGATCTATATGGACTTCAGTAAGGCATTCGACAAGGTTCCCCATGGGAGACTGGTGAGCAAGGTTAGATCACATGGAATACAGGGAGAACTAGCCATTTGGATACAGAACTGGCTCAAAGGTAGAAGACAGAGGGAGGTGGTGGAGGGTTGTTTTTCAGACTGGAGGCCTGTGACCAGTGGAGTGCCACAAGGATCGGTGCTGGGTCCTCTACTTTTTGTCATTTATATAAATTGTTTGAATGTGAACATAAGAGGTACAGTTAGTAAGTTTGCAGATGACACCAAAATTGGAGGTGTAGTGGACAGCAAAGAGGGTTATCTCAGATTACAACAGTATCTGGACCAGATGGGCCAATGGGCTGAGAAGTGGCAGATGGAGTTTAATTCAGATAAATGTGAGGTGCTGCATTTTGGGAAAGCAAATCTTAGCAGGATATATACACTTAATGGTAAGGTCCTAGGGAGTGTTGCTGAACAAAGGGACCTTGGAGTGCAGGTTTATAGCTCCTTGAAAGTGGAGTCGCAGGTAGATAGGATAGTGAAGAAGGTGTTTGGTATGCTTTCCTTTATTGGTCAGAGTATTGAGTACAGGAGTTGGGAGGTCATGTTGCGGCTGTACAGGACATTGGTTAGGCCACTGTTGGAATATTGCGTGCAATTCTGGTCTCCTTCCTATCGGAAAGATGTTGAGAAACTTGAAAGGGTTCAGAAAATATTTACAAGGACGTTGCCAGGGTTGGAGGATTTGAGCTATAGGGAGAGGCTGAACAGGCTGGGGCTGTTTTCCCTGGAGCGTCGGAGGCTGAGGGGTGACCTTATAGAGGTTTACAAAATTATGAGGGGCATGGATAGGATAAATAGACAAAGTCTTTTCCCTGGGGTGGGGGAGTCCAGAACTAGAGGGCATAGATTTAGGGTGAGAGGGGAAAGATATAAAAGAGACCTAAGGAGCAACTTTTTCACACAGAGGGTGGTACGTGTATGGAATGAGCTGCCAGAGGATGTGGTGGAGGCTGGTACAATTGCAACATTTAAGAGACATTTGGACGGATATATGAATAGGAAGGGTTTGGAGGGATATGGGCCGGGTGCTGGCAGGTGGGACTAGATTGGGTGGGATATCTAGTCAGCATGGATGGGTTGGATCAAAGGGTCTGTTTCCATGCCATACATCTCTATGACTTTATGACTCTAAGTATCTCTCAGAGTCAAACAGAAGCACTGAGAGAGCTGCTTCTCAGCTCCCTCCAGACTCTAACAGTGAAGTTTTAGTTTTGTCTGCAACCGTGTCTATGTCCCTGTGACTCGGCAATGAATCCTACAAGAAAAGCCATTGGATTTTTATGGCAACATCACCGGAAGAAAGTTGGACATTCCAATGAGATGTTGGAAGCAGATAAATGCGAAATACTACATTTTGGGAAAGGCAAATCAGGGCAGGACTTATACACTTAATGGTAAGGTCCTAGGGAGTGTTGCTGAACAAAGAGACCTTGGAGTGCAGGTTCATAGCTCCTTGAAAGTGGAGTCACAGGTAGATAGGATAGTGAAGACGGCATTTGATATGCTTTCCTTTATTGGTCAGAGCATTGAGTACAGGAGTTGGGAGGTCATGTTGCGGCTGTACAGGACATTGGTTAGGCCACTGTTGGAATATTGCATTCATCTGCTCTCCCTGCTGTAGGAAGGATGTTGTGAAACTTGAAAGGGTTCAGAAAAGATTTACAAGGATGTTGCCAGGGTTGGAGGGTTTGAGCTATAGGGAGAGGTTGAACAGACTGGGGCTGTTTTCCCTGGAGCGTCAGAGGCCAATGGGTGACCTTATAGAGATTTATAAAATCATGAGAGACATGGATAGGGTAAATAGGCAAAGTCTTTTCCCTGGGGTCGGAGAGTCCAGAACTAGAGGGCATAGGTTTAGGGTGAGAGGGGAAAGATATAAAAGAGACCTAAGGGGCAACCTTTTCACGCAGAGGGTGGTACGGGGATGGAATGAGCTGCCAGAGGAAGTGGTGGAGGCTGGTACAATTGCAACATTTAAAAGGGATCTGGATGGGTACGTGAGTAGAAAAGGTATAGAGAGATGTGGGCTGGGTGCTGGCAAATGGGACTAGATTAGGTTAGGATATCTGGTCAGCTTGGGTGAGTCGTTCCGAAGGGTCTATCTCTGTGCTGTACATCTCAATGACTCTATGACTCTGCGATCATTTGAGAGAACCATAAAGCTGGAACAGAAAAACAGCCAAAAGCTTGGAATGCGTGTCCCTGTAGTACAATCCAAGCATGGATTTAGAGTGCTGTTCCTGCATTTCAGGAGATGTATTAACCAATTAATGCCTTTATCAAGGTCAGTTATAGAACAAGAAACTTGGCCTATACTTGGATTAAAAACGGATGAAAATCTGTCTCACTAATTCTTTACAAGCAGCATGTAAACAGATAAGTGCACACACAGTGGATTGGCTAATCCCTCTGCTCCTTACCTTGTTGGTTTAGAAAGCCTATCAATCCTCTCAGGTAACTTTATGTGAACTGGAAGGGTTAAAGTACCCCTTGTTGGTCTGATTCCCGGGATCAAAGAAGTAGCCACTTTCGACCCATGAGCTGAGGACGAGCTAGTTGACTACAGTGGCATCGCAGGCTGATCTCCATCAGGGGACATGGGGTAAGGTCATGGCAGGAGTGTGGGTGCTGGCCGTTTCTGCACTGGCCTGAATGCACCCCACATCATAAACGTTTGGACTCTCTGATGTGAGTATGACCCCAGTGTAGTTCAGTTTGTGGGCTGACCTGTGGACATTTCCCAGGCAGGAGAGTGACGAGCCTGCAGCATGGTGAGTGTGTTTCTGATTCTGTACCAGAAACTGGGTTTTATTCTGCTCTCAGAAGTGCAGCCAACCAGCAATGTCATCATCTTAGATCAGAACAGATCCCAGTGGAATCAATGTTTCCTGGTCACAGACTCACAGAGTCCTTGCGGCACAGAACCAGTCCATTCAGGCCATCATGCCTGAACCAATAAACCATCAAACACAAGGGAATTCCTAGAGGCATGGCACTCATCCACAGATTCAATCAACAAACACATCGACCTGGACTCAATATACCGGCCACTGCAGCGGACAGCTGGGACTGACAACCGGAAGCGGCAGATTCAAACCACTATAAATGCCGGAGGAAACATCACAGAAGCTTCACAGGAGGCTCCCAAGCACTGAGGATGTCACCTAGACAGGGGACGAAACGTCTGCAACACAAATTCCCAGCTCGGCGAACAGAACCACAACAACGAGCACCCGAGCTACAAATCTTCTCCCAAACTTTGAATAACAGTAATCCACTTCACTTCCTCCAAAATCAGGATAACATCAGTGCTTTTCCACTTCTCTTCAATTGTTGAATTAGAGGCATAGAGATGTAGAGCTCGGAAACAGACCCTTCGGTCCAACCCGACCAGATATCCCAACCCAATCTAGTCCCACCTACCAACACCCGGGCTCATATCCCTCCAAACCCTTCCTATTCATATACCCATCCAAATGGCTCTTAAATGTTGCAATTGTACCAGCCTCCCCCACTTTGGACGTCATCTGCATGGAGCAGTTGGGGAAATGCTGTTGATACAATAGAAAGGACTGAGGATCCCAGTGGCAGATTTAGATAAGGAAAGTTGGGAGGAGTGAAGCCTTCACTTCAGTATGGACTGGTTGGGCTGAATGGCCCATTCCTGAGCTGTATATCCTCTCAGTCATAGCTGGGACCACCTGAAGGCCTTTGTCATGCCAACCTACTCAGACCGAACTCATAAAATAACTCCATAAGACAGCGAGGTGACCGGAGGTTGGGGACAGGTGTGTTCTGACATCCAAGACTCTTAGTTGACAGGGATATTTCTCAGGAGGGACAATTCAGCTCATTCTTGGAAGATTGAGTAAGGTAAATGGGGTTGGAGATGGATGCTATAAAGCAGGTGATATTGTATCAGTGTCTTGTTGTGTGCTCAGCCTTCCAAACAGTGATCTCAATCGAACGGATTGCTATAAGTTCATCAGCCCACAAAGACAGTTTAGCTTTGGTCCTGGTGGGCAATCCAATTTCAACCTCTGCGTGTTTTTTTTATCATATCCCTAACTGTATCCCAAATCCCTGTCAACTCCTGATCCCTCTCAGAGTTAAAGGGAGCAGTCTATAATTTCCAGGGTGAGTTGACTCCACTGATGGAAATGAAATAATTTGTTCGATAGCCGTTTAAGGTTTATCTCTGAGATTTAGAACTGTACTATCACATGGCAAGGATGATCATCGGTAGGTATAGGTTTAGGTTTGTGGTCATGTATGCCCATGTATAGAAATACAGGAGCACAGTGAAATATGTATAATGCCACCACACATGGCACCATCTTAGGTACAAGTCTTAGATACTAAACAGAGAAATAAAGAAAAAAATGATGTTGCATTGCAGATTATAGTAACTCTGAAAGGAAGACGTTATCTCTACTCTGGTTCTTTTGCCAATAAGTTTTAATCTGTGACCTCTCGATATCCACAACTTGTCAATGCAAGACATTTCTCCTTATTGACTTCATCAAAACCTTTTGCCATTTTGGACAGCCCAATAACTCTTTCCTGATGGTTTTCTACTCCAGTTCCAGCTTCCTTTGGTCTTTCGACATAACTAAAACCTATCATCACTAGCTTTAACCTGGTAATCTTCTTCTGCACCCTATCTACGTACTTAGACTATCCCCCTAAAGGTTGGTGCTCAGAATGGTCTCCCTGAGACCGAACCAATGATTTATAAAGGTTCAGTATAACCCCTTTACTTTTATTATATTAAGGCATAGATTGTAGATCAGGCAGGCCTGAACTTTCCAGATAGTTCCGTGACATCATGACATGTGACGTGCTGGTACAAAATTCTCTACCTCGCCTTCAATCACTCTTTTTGTGTCATGGAGTCTTCAATCAGTTGCTTCCATGTGTGAAATGTACAGAACTTCAGTATGTACAGATCCAAGACTATGTGTGTACGTCCGGGATACTGTAAATATTTAGAGTGCTAAATGAACTACAAGACATCTGGCTCAGAAAGAACCCAATTTTTTGTGGTATACAGTATACAGGACCAAGCCACAACAACCTTTGTGCTCTAGCATCTACTTTTTAAGTCAGTTTAACAAACGCAGAGTGTGCAGATCATTCACAAGTGGATAATCCCGAGAGAAATAAGACATTTGTAGTTTCATGTGCGGTTTCCTGCCGCGGGCTCACCATCAACACTGACATCTTTGGTCAACTTGATGAACCAGTAGACATCCTGATTGGGTGGGTAGGACTTTGGGTAGTTAGGGCTCTGGATAAGTGCTGCGTAGTGCGCACACTGAGTATCAGGCAGGCAAACTGGTCCTGAAAGCAAGAAGAGAGTTACCTGAGATCGGGTACCCCAATGCCAGCAGCAGCGTGAGGTCATGGGAAGCATTCGGAGGCACTTGGAGGGGAGAGACAACAATATAACTGTTAAAAGGAGCAGACAGAAGGTCTGGTGGGACAGTGATTCAGGGTTAAGAAGATTAACAAGGGAGGGAGAAGGATAAGGGCCAGGGAGAGGGAAAGGGATGGGGAGGGTAAGGAATGGGGGGAGAGAAAACTGAGTCGGGGGAGGGGAGGAGCAGGGCAGGGGGAAGGTGTGGAGTGGGGGAGGCTAAGGAGTAGGACGGTTAGTGTAAGGAATGGAGAGGAGGCCAGATGGAGCAGGGGAGAGGGAAGGGGTTGTGTGGGTGGGTAAGTAGTGGAGGCAGGAAAAGAGCAGGGGAGAGGGAGTGAGTGGGGTGGGGAGAGGATGTTAGCTCCTGGGTGAGAGAGGAGACTACTCTGAGTCTGGGAGTGGAGGCCAGGTGGGGTGTATGTGGCCTGGGGGGGTGTGCAGTTGGGAGAAAGTGAAGTGTGTGTTAAGCCTGGATTCTACTCAATGGTTCCTCATGAATTAAACTGTGTATCTAATAGATTAGAGTGGTGCTGGAAAAGCACAGCGAGTCAGGCTGCATCCGAGGAGCAGGAAACTCGATGTTTCGGACAAAAAGGCGTATCTAACCTTTGTTGATTTAATTCTGTCAGGGCCACTCCCAGTTCTGGATTTATCTGGAGGCTGTTTGTTGTTGGGGGACCCGCTGGTGTTCGGAGTCTGTTCCTTCACTGTCTGGGGACACAGTGACTGGTGGCGGAGAGGATCAGACTGTGTCAGGGTGACCAGTAACTGCTCACACTCTGACCTCTCACTGCCCAGTGCTGGGTACCCAGTGATAGATCCTCCAGCTGGAACCCTCTCCTCTCCTTTCTGCGGTGGAGATATTGTAAACAGCTCTCCCATACAATCCCAGGTCACTTGTTACTGTCTGTGATCTTCAGGAGACCATGAGGTACATTTAGTGTGCTTTAGCCACCATCCCTGGCCCTTTTAGGGCTAACTTCTTCATTTCCATGTGCACTTCAGCCCCATGCCCCTGATCTATGGGCCCTTCTCCCAGTACAGGCAGGCCTGGTACCCCCACTTTGTGAGTCCTGCTCCCAGGCCTGGCCTTGGACAGGCCCAGTCAGCGGGCTGTGTATGGGTCATCGTTCCTGACTGTTTGCCCCTCTCTTGTGGTTCGGGCCATACCCAGCATTCCTTGGAAAGGGCAGTGACCAACGGGCAGCGCAGGAGCTGGGGTACATCGTCTCCTCTCCCCACAGACAATAGTTTACTTTAAAGGTAGTGAATTCCTTTGAAATCTCAATGTTCATCTTGATGCCTTTTTGTCTCATGTGGTTATTTTGAAATGTCAGATTGTAACAGGCAGCATCAGGAGGTGGAGACGTGGACATTTTGGGTGTAAACCTTTCTTCAGGGTCCTGAAACGTTGATGAGTCCACCTCGAGAGCTGCCTGGATTGCTGTGTTCTTCCAGCCTCCTGCTGGTCCAGCTTGAATTCCAGCATCTGCAGGGTTTTTTTTTGGTCTCTAACCAAGATTGTAATCAACACCAGCCTCTCTGTTACTTCAAGGGACTGCTTTTAAATTGATATTTCTTACGACTTGATATGTATGTTGCCTTTGAAATTTTGACTTTCTAGTTTTCGTGCCCCATCAGGAGCTGTCGAACCTGATTAATTTAGTGAATTGGTTTATATTGAAAATTGCAGAAAGGTGCATTTCCCAGGAGTTGGCTGTTTTCAGCAGTTATTACTGTAGCAGGGTGTCCCTTCAGAGGGAGCTCATGCTATCTATGTGTTGGCACGCTATGCCTTTCATTGGCACAGCAATGGGAGGGGCATCATCATTTCCCAAAACAATGACATTTCAATTTAAAATTCCACGTGTTTCCCTTGAAACACTGACTCTTGTTACAGAGCATCTTAGGGGCTGTCCAAACTTGAGTTTGGTTGAATTTGGTCAATGGGTTTTAAGTGAAAATTGGTGACAGAGAGCTACCCAATCACAGGGCACCAATGTTCAGAGGGTCCGATGGCATTATCACCAGGTGATTAATCCGGAGAGCCAGGTGATATCCCTGGATTGCAGGTTCAAATCCCAGCTCGGTAGAGTTCAATAACAATCTGGAATTAAGAGTTTAGTGATGACGCCGAATTGATTGTTGGAAAAATCCATCTGGGTCACTAATATCCTTTAGGGAAGGAATCTGTCATCCTTACCTGGACAGGTGACTCCAGACCAACAGTGATGTGGTTGACTCTTAACTGCCCTCTGGGCAATAGATGCTGGCCCAGCCACTGATTCCCACACCCCATGAATGAATTTTTAAAATGCCCAGTGTGATATATTATTGTCCCATTTTATACTCAAACTCAGAACTGAAGGGGTACAGGAGATGTAACTGAGAGGGAAAATCAGGCCCAGGACTCCCCCATTTTCCAAAGGTTTGACCCGCACTGCTCTCTGCTCTGTGTGTGTGTTCTTACCCTGACAGCGTGGTGTTCCTGTACTTCCACCTTGATCTCCATCACACTCTGTTTGGCTGTTCTCACAACGACGGCCATTCACATCTGAGAAGTATATCACAGGATTAGAGATCACAGGAGATTCTGCCCCTCAATATCCTCCTGAGGGTGACCCATTGATTCTCAGGGAGCACTGAGCTGAGCGAGATTACCCATAAAATACTGTCCACAAGAGCTCAGAGACTGCTCTCTTTGGCTGATCTCTCCACCATCGCTGTGAGTATTCCTCATGAGAGAGGTCAGGGGCTATCACTGCAGGCAGAGACAATCTGTACCATTGGCCCATGGTTTATGAATTCCCTGTCTCCTCATTCATCCTGACTCCCTGCCCCTTACTGCGGATAGAGACAGTCATATTCAGATGCGTCTGTCAGTTACACTCCATACATAGGATCAGCCTCACCAGCCTCCCTTGTGGGAATCACTTGTGGGACTTGGGTGTCACTGGCTGGGCCCAGCATTTATTGCCCGTCCCTAGTTGCCCCTTGAGACGGTGGTGGTGAGCTGCCATCTTGATCTGCTGCTGCCCACCTACGTTGGGGTTGACCGAGCAACCTGATGAAGGAGCAGCACTCTGAAAGTTTGTACTTGCATGATCCTGTTGGACTCTAACCCGGTGTGGTGTGATTTTTAACTTTGTCTGCTTGAGGTTGATCATCAATGCCCTTGGGAAGGGAATTCCAGGATTTTGACCCAGTGACAGTGAAGAAACGGCGATATATTTCCAAGTCAGGATGGTGAGTGGCTCAGAGGGGAACTTGGTGTTCCCAAGTACCTGCTGCCCTTGTCCTTCTGGATGGAAGTGGTCGTGGGTTTGGAAGGTGCTGTCTGAGGATCTTCGGTGAATTTCTGCAAGACATTCTGGTGAATTTCTGCAAGACATTCTGTGGATAATACACACTGCTGTTACTGAGTGTCGGTGGGGGAGGGAGGGGATGTTTGTGGGTGTTGGGGCCAATCAAGCGGGGACTGCTTTGTCCTGGATGGTGTCGAGCTTCTTGAGTGTTGTTGGAGCTGCCCCCACCCAGGGTAAGTGGGGAGTATTCCATCCCACTCCTGACTTGTGCCTTGTAGATGGTGGACAGGCTTTGGGGAGTCAGGAGGGGAGTTACTCGCTGTAGTATTTCTGACCTCTGACCTGCCCCTGTAGTCAGTTTATCTGGTGGCTTCATTTCAGTTTCTGATTAACAGTAACCCCCAGGATGTTGACAGTGGGGGTGGGGACAGTGAGGGTAACCCCCAGGATGTTGACAGTGGGGGGAAAGGGGGACAGTGAGGGTAACCCCCAGGATGTTGACAGTGGGGGTTGGGGACAGTGAGGGTAACCCCCAGGATGTTGACAGTGGGGGTGGGGGGGGGTGGGGACAGTGAGGGTAACCCCCAGGATGTTGACAGTGGGGGTGGGGGGGGGGACAGTGAGGGTAACCCCCAGGATGTTGACAGTGGGGGTGGGGACAGTGAGGGTAACCCCCAGGATGTTGACAGTGGGGGGAAGGGGGACAGTGAGGGTAACCCCCAGGATGTTGACAGTGGGGGTGGGGGACAGTGAGGGTAACCCCCAGGATGTTGACAGTGGGGGTGGGGGGGGGGGGTGGGGACAGTGAGGGTAACCCCCAGGATGTTGACAGTGGGGGTGGGGGTGGGGACAGTGAGGGTAACCCCCAGGATGTTGACAGTGGGGGTGGGGGTGGGGACAGTGAGGGTAACCCCCAGGATGTTGACAGTGGGGGTGGGGGTGGGGACAGTGAGGGTAACCCCCAGGATGTTGACAGTGGGGGTGGGGGGTGGGGACAGTGAGGGTAACCCCCAGGATGTTGACAGTGGGGGGTGGGGACAGTGAGGGTAACCCCCAGGATGTTGACAGTGGGGGGTGGGGGACAGTGAGGGTAACCCCCAGGATGTTGACAGTGGGGGTGGGGGTGGGGACAGTGAGGGTAACCCCAGGATGTTGACAGTGGGGGTGGGGGTGGGGACAGTGAGGGTAACCCCCAGGATGTTGACAGTGGGGGTGGGGGGGTGGGGACAGTGAGGGTAACCCCCAGGATGTTGACAGTGGGGGTGGGGGGGGGGTGGGGACAGTGAGGGTAACCCCCAGGATGTTGACAGTGGGGGTGGGGGGGTGGGGACAGTGAGGGTAACCCCCAGGATGTTGACAGTGGGGGTGGGGGGGGGGGACAGTGAGGGTAACCCCCAGGATGTTGACAGTGGGGGTGGGGGGGGGGGACAGTGAGGGTAACCCCCAGGATGTTGACAGTGGGGGGGGGTGGGGACAGTGAGGGTAACCCCCAGGATGTTGACAGTGGGGGTGGGGGGGGGGGTGGGGACAGTGAGGGTAACCCCCAGGATGTTGACAGTGGGGGTGGGGGGTGGGGACAGTGAGGGTAACCCCCAGGATGTTGACAGTGGGGGTGGGGGGGGGGGTGGGGACAGTGAGGGTAACCCCCAGGATGTTGACAGTGGGGGTGGGGGGGGGGGACAGTGAGGGGTAACCCCCAGGATGTTGACAGTGGGGGTGGGGGGTGGGGACAGTGAGGGTAACCCCCAGGATGTTGACAGTGGGGGTGGGGGGGGGTGGGGACAGTGAGGGTAACCCCCAGGATGTTGACAGTGGGGGTGGGGGGGGGGGGACAGTGAGGGTAACCCCCAGGATGATGACAGTGGGGGTGGGGGTGGGGACAGTGAGGGTAACCCCCAGGATGTTGACAGTGGGGGTGGGGGGTGGGGACAGTGAGGGTAACCCCCAGGATGTTGACAGTGGGGGTGGGGGGTGGGGACAGTGAGGGTAACCCCCAGGATGTTGACAGTGGGGGTGGGGGGGGGTGGGGACAGTGAGGGTAACCCCCAGGATGTTGACAGTGGGGGTGGGGACAGTGAGGGTAACCCCCAGGATGTTGCCATTGGGGGTGGGGGGGGGTGGGGACAGTGAGGGTAACCCCCAGGATGTTGACAGTGGGGGTGGGGGGGGGGACAGTGAGGGTAACCCCCAGGATGTTGACAGTGGGGGTGGGGGGGTGGGGACAGTGAGGGTAACCCCCAGGATGTTGACAGTGGGGGTGGGGGGTGGGGACAGTGAGGGTAACCCCCAGGATGTTGACAGTGGGGGTGGGGGGGGGGTGGGGACAGTGAGGGTAACCCCCAGGATGTTGACAGTGGGGGTGGGGACAGTGAGGGTAACCCCCAGGATGTTGACAGTGGGGGTGGGGGGGGGGGACAGTGAGGGTAACCCCCAGGATGTTGACAGTGGGGGGGGGTGGGGACAGTGAGGGTAACCCCAGGATGTTGACAGTGGGGGTGGGGACAGTGAGGGTAACCCCCAGGATGTTGACAGTGGGGGTGGGGGGGGGGGACAGTGAGGGTAACCCCCAGGATGTTGACAGTGGGGGTGGGGGGGTGGGGACAGTGAGGGTAACCCCCAGGATGTTGACAGTGGGGATGGGGGGTGGGGACAGTGAGGGTAACCCCCAGGATGTTGACAGTGGGGGTGGGGGACAGTGAGGGTAACCCCCAGGATGTTGACAGTGGGGGTGGGGGGGGGGACAGTGAGGGTAACCCCCAGGATGTTGACAGTGGGGGTGGGGGGGGGGGGACAGTGAGGGTAACCCCAGGATGTTGACAGTGGGGGTGGGGACAGTGAGGGTAACCCCCAGGATGTTGACAGTGGGGGTGGGGGGGGGACAGTGAGGGTAACCCCCAGGATGTTGACAGTGGGGGTGGGGGGGGGTGGGGACAGTGAGGGTAACCCCAGGATGTTGACAGTGGGGGTGGGGGGGGGGACAGTGAGGGTAACCCCCAGGATGTTGACAGTGGGGATGGGGGGTGGGGACAGTGAGGGTAACCCCAGGATGTTGACAGTGGGGGTGGGGGGGGGGGACAGTGAGGGTAACCCCCAGGATGTTGACAGTGGGGGTGGGGGGGGGGGACAGTGAGGGTAACCCCAGGATGTTGACAGTGGGGGTGGGGGGGGGGACAGTGAGGGTAACCCCCAGGATGTTGACAGTGGGGATGGGGGGTGGGGACAGTGAGGGTAACCCCCAGGATGTTGACAGTGGGGGTGGGGACAGTGAGGGTAACCCCCAGGATGTTGACAGTGGGGGTGGGGGGGTGGGGACAGTGAGGGTAACCCCCAGGATGTTGACAGTGGGGGTGGGGGGGTGGGGACAGTGAGGGTAACCCCCAGGATGTTGACAGTGGGGGTGGGGGGGGGGACAGTGAGGGTAACCCCCAGGATGAAGACAGTGGGGGTGGGGGGGGGGGACAGTGAGGGTAACCCCCAGGATGTTGACAGTGGGGGGGGGGTGGGGACAGTGAGGGTAACCCCCAGGATGTTGACAGTGGGGGTGGGGGGTGGGGACAGTGAGGGTAACCCCCAGGATGTTGACAGTGGGGGGGGGGGGGGGTGGGGACAGTGAGGGGTAACCCCCAGGATGTTGACAGTGGGGGTGGGGGGGGGGACAGTGAGGGTAACCCCCAGGATGTTGACAGTGGGGGGTGGGGGGGGGGGACAGTGAGGGTAACCCCCAGGATGTTGACAGTGGGGGTGGGGGGGGGGACAGTGAGGGTAACCCCCAGGATGTTGACAGTGGGGGTGGGGGGGGGGACAGTGAGGGTAACCCCCAGGATGTTGACAGTGGGGGTGGGGACAGTGAGGGTAACCCCCAGGATGTTGACAGTGGGGATGGGGGGGGGGACAGTGAGGGTAACCCCCAGGATGTTGACCGTGGGGATGGGGGGTGGGGACAGTGAGGGTAACCCCCAGGATGTTGACAGTGGGGGGGGGGGGTGGGGACAGTGAGGGTAACCCCCAGGATGTTGACAGTGGGGGTGGGGACAGTGAGGGTAACCCCCAGGATGTTGACAGTGGGGGTGGGGGGGGGTGGGGACAGTGAGGGTAACCCCCAGGATGTTGACAGTGGGGATGGGGGGTGGGGACAGTGAGGGTAACCCCCAGGATGTTGACAGTGGGGGGGGGTGGGGACAGTGAGGGTAACCCCCAGGATGTTGACAGTGGGGGTGGGGACAGTGAGGGTAACCCCCAGGATGTTGACAGTGGGGATGGGGGGGGGGGACAGTGAGGGTAACCCCCAGGATGTTGACCGTGGGGATGGGGGGTGGGGA
Organism: Chiloscyllium punctatum; assembly: GCF_047496795.1. Classification (NCBI taxonomy): domain Eukaryota; kingdom Metazoa; phylum Chordata; class Chondrichthyes; order Orectolobiformes; family Hemiscylliidae; genus Chiloscyllium; species Chiloscyllium punctatum. Next base: position 24,702,295 of record NC_092783.1, read on the forward strand.
CAGTGAGGGTAACCCCCAGGATGTTGACAGTGGGGGGGGGGGGTGGGGACAGTGAGGGTAACCCCAGGATGTTGACAGTGGGGGTGGGGACAGTGAGGGTAACCCCCAGGATGTTGACAGTGGGGGTGGGGGGGGGTGGGGACAGTGAGGGTAACCCCCAGGATGTTGACAGTGGGGATGGGGGGTGGGGACAGTGAGGGTAACCCCCAGGATGTTGACAGTGGGTGTGGGGGGTGGGGACAGTGAGGGTAACCCCCAGGATGTTGACAGTGGGGGTGGGGGGGGGGGTGGGGACAGTGAGGGTAACCCCCAGGATGTTGACAGTGGGGGTGGGGGGGGGGACAGTGAGGGTAACCCCCAGGATGTTGACAGTGGGGGGTGGGGACAGTGAGGGTAACCCCAGGATGTTGACAGTGGGGATGGGGGGTGGGGACAGTGAGGGTAACCCCCAGGATGTTGACAGTGGGGGTGGGGGGGGGGTGGGGACAGTGAGGGTAACCCCCAGGATGTTGACAGTGGGGGTGGGGACAGTGAGGGTAACCCCCAGGATGTTGACAGTGGGGATGGGGGGTGGGGACAGTGAGGGTAACCCCCAGGATGTTGACCGTGGGGATGGGGGGTGGGGACAGTGAGGGTAACCCCAGGATGTTGACAGTGGGGATGGGGGGTGGGGACAGTGAGGGTAACCCCCAGGATGTTGACAGTGGGGATGGGGGGTGGGGACAGTGAGGGTAACCCCCAGGATGTTGACAGTGGGGGTGGGGGGGGGTGGGGGACAGTGAGGGTAACCCCCAGGATGTTGACAGTGGGGGTGGGGACAGTGAGGGTAACCCCCAGGATGTTGACAGTGGGGATGGGGGGTGGGGACAGTGAGGGTAACCCCCAGGATGTTGACCGTGGGGATGGGGGGTGGGGACAGTGAGGGTAACCCCCAGGATGTTGACAGTGGGGATGGGGGGTGGGGACAGTGAGGGTAACCCCCAGGATGTTGACAGTGGGGATGGGGGGTGGGGACAGTGAGGGTAACCCCCAGGATGTTGACAGTGGGGGTGGGGGGTGGGGACAGTGAGGGTAACCCCCAGGATGTTGACAGTGGGGGTGGGGGTGGGGGACAGTGAGGGTAACCCCCAGGATGTTGACAGTGGGGGTGGGGACAGTGAGGGTAACCCCCAGGATGTTGCCATTGGGGGTGGGGGGGGGGTGGGGGACAGTGAGGGTAACCCCCAGGATGTTGACAGTGGGGATGGGGGGTGGGGACAGTGAGGGTAACCCCCAGGATGTTGACAGTGGGGGTGGGGGGGGGGGTGGGGACAGTGAGGGTAACCCCCAGGATGTTGACAGTGGGGGTGGGGGGGGGGACAGTGAGGGTAACCCCCAGGATGTTGACAGTGGGGGTGGGGGGGGGGTGGGGACAGTGAGGGTAACCCCCAGGATGTTGACAGTGGGGGGTGGGGGGGGGGTGGGGACAGTGAGGGTAACCCCCAGGATGTTGACAGTGGGGGTGGGGGGGGGGTGGGGACAGTGAGGGTAACCCCCAGGATGTTGACAGTGGGGGTGGGGGGGGGGTGGGGACAGTGAGGGTAACCCCCAGGATGTTGACAGTGGGGGTGGGGGTGGGGACAGTGAGGGTAACCCCCAGGATGTTGACAGTGGGGGTGGGGGGGGGGGTGGGGACAGTGAGGGTAACCCCCAGGATGTTGACAGTGGGGGTGGGGGGGGGTGGGGACAGTGAGGGTAACCCCCAGGATGTTGACAGTGGGGGTGGGGGACAGTGAGGGTAACCCCCAGGATGTTGACAGTGGGGGTGGGGGGGGGGTGGGGACAGTGAGGGTAACCCCCAGGATGTTGACAGTGGGGGTGGGGGGGTGGGGACAGTGAGGGTAACCCCCAGGATGTTGACAGTGGGGGTGGGGGGTGGGGACAGTGAGGGTAACCCCCAGGATGTTGACAGTGGGGTGGGGGTGGGGACAGTGAGGGTAACCCCCAGGATGTTGACAGTGGGGGGTGGGGGGGTGGGGACAGTGAGGGTAACCCCCAGGATGTTGACAGTGGGGGTGGGGGTGGGGACAGTGAGGGTAACCCCCAGGATGTTGACAGTGGGGGTGGGGGGGTGGGGACAGTGAGGGTAACCCCCAGGATGTTGACAGTGGGGATGGGGGGTGGGGACAGTGAGGGTAACCCCCAGGATGTTGACAGTGGGGGTGGGGGGGGGGACAGTGAGGGTAACCCCCAGGATGTTGACAGTGGGGGTGGGGGGGGGGACAGTGAGGGTAACCCCCAGGATGTTGACAGTGGGGGGGGGGGTGGGGACAGTGAGGGTAACCCCAGGATGTTGACAGTGGGGGGAAAGGGGGACAGTGAGGGTAACCCCCAGGATGTTGACAGTGGGGGGAAAGGGGGACAGTGAGGGTAACCCCCAGGATGTTGACAGTGGGGGTGGGGGGGTGGGGACAGTGAGGGTAACCCCCAGGATGTTGACAGTGGGGGGAAAGGGGGACAGTGAGGGTAACCCCCAGGATGTTGACAGTGGGGGATTCATTCATCTCGAGTATTGAAACTGACTGTGACACTCAATTTTCACAATGCAGACTCGTTTCAGAAATCACCTCGAGATGTGCTCAGACTCACTCAGTAAGTGGCTGACCAATGATCTGTATGACAGGGTGGGACAATGCATTAGTTATTGGAGGCCATTCGGGCAGTGTTAGGATTCAGGGCAGGTTCCTGGATTTCTCCGATGGGAAGGAGGTGATTGGCTGCCCTCCACAGCGCAGCCCCTGAGTGTTCATCAGCTCAGGAGAGAAGGGATGTATTGATGATAGTCACAAGGACCCACAGCCCTGACTCTCTGACATGTGGAAATCCCAAAACAGAGCCCAAGGGCACAACTGATTGCAGTCATCTCACAACAAGAGGAGCCAGTGAACAGGCCACAGGCACAGGCCTTCGGGAAATCAGCCTCAGCTACACGTGTGTACATAAGGCAGCAATACACCCCCATCAAAGGCAACATCTCGAGTCCTGCCACTCCAGAGGGCAGTGACGTTGGAAGATCATATGGACGTAGAATCTGTCTTCTCAG